>NC_142648.1:5835258-6141982 GCF_053813885.1 Theobroma cacao
TCACAGATACAAAAATAAATGACAAAATCTTAAGCATTTAAATTTAGTTTTGTTGTGTATGCCTATAAATTAAGTTGATTTCTTATTAAATCTTCAAGGGCAAGTGTGGAGTTTGTCTATGCATAAGGGATATGTTTTCCTAGATTTGGATGTTCTTCCTAGGTAAAATGTTCACTTTTGCTGATTCTTTTTCTTTCTTTTTAACTAAAGCACTTTATTGCTTTTTCGAAGAATGTTTATATAAACTTGAATAATTAAAAAGCTTTCCCAACAAACTAACATTTAGCTTACCAGTTGTTACCTCTCCTTAAGATGGTTAAGATCCAAGATTTGAATCCCCTTCTTTCCCTTGAAGTTCCTCATATGTTCATATTTATTCTATGTGAAAACTTGTTAAAACTCAATTAAGAATCACTAATAATTCTTTTCTCCTTTTGTTTTCTCTCAAGTGATATTAAATGCTAGGAAGATGGACTTGCTTAATTTATTCTATGAATAAATATATATATATATATATATATATATATATTTCTTCAACAATTTTGCAAGAAAGAAAATCGAATCAGTGATTTACCAGATATCGAAGATGTGATTGACGGGTAGCTTGTCACTAAGATCACTAGTGTCAAGAAAATCAAGGAGGTCAGAAAATGACAAGTCATGAAAATTAATTAATTCGTGGCTTTTTGTCCTGATTGGCACTTGTGATTTTAGTTTTATGAGGCTACTGCAGGGAATTTGCTAGCCTTTTATGATTAACTTTTTGTATAATTTTGGTGATTTTAATATATATATATATATATCTTATGGCTGAGAAAAAAATATATAAGTAAAATTTATTTAGCACTAAATTATGCATAAGTAATTCTTTCTTATCTCATTAAATCATTACTCCTTTTTTAATTTGTCTAATTGAAATACCAAGTCCAGACCCAATCCAACTTTCGACAATTGGGCTGTCCTCTTGGGATATTCATTTGTATGGAGACATATTAAATCGAGTTGTAACCATAGAAAAACGTTTATATACATATAGATTTTGATATAAATGTACTTTTTTTCTACTTGAAATGGCATAAATGAATTTATTTTCCACTTTTGGAAAAGAAAAATTCTAATTAAACTCTGAGTATGGAGATACATGAACTTATTATCAAATCAAATGTCCTACAAGTACCAATACTAACTTATTGTTTGATTCGCAAAATGTCTATCTGAATCTACTCGTTAAGTCACATAATAGCGTGATCAACATCCTTTCAACATCCACAGAAAGGTCATCAGTTTTCCTTTAAAGAATGAATCGAACAATTAGATTAGAGTGAAATTTCCATGCGAACAAGCCCTGCAAAAATATATAAAGATAATATAATGTGGTGTTCATGCTGAAAATCACAACCAAGCTTTGTCTAGACATGACAACAGTAAGCAACATGAAAGCACTTAGCAAAATGACATCAAAGTGCTACCTATATTAAAGATGCATTGTGCTTTAACTTCTCTTTGTCAAAGCTGACGACGACGAAGGAGCAAATGACAATGGAGAAATTAAGTATATCTATCTTTTGGGCACTGAAAGTGTAATAATATTAGGGTTTAAAGGCTTGGAGATTGGAAGGTTTAGCATTTCTTAGTGAAGAAAGGTAGGTCAAGAGGAACAATTACTGCTGATTATATGTAGTTTAAAAAACAAAATTTCGAGACTTTTTTATGCCTTGATGCTTATAGATTAGAACCCTGTCTTATTCTTATAGCATGTTTGGTACAGGGAATAGCTTCTATTCCCATGTTTTTTTTTACCCTTGTTTGGTAAACAATTGTCTAAAGGAATAGATATTCTTTAGTATTAGCTATTCCTTAAAAATGGTTAAAACTCAAGCTTAACTAAACCCAAGCCCCTCAAGGTATTTGTTATTCCATGCATGGGGAATAACTTTCAAATTTGATAAAACTAAAATACCCCTTATAACTATGAAATATTACAACCTTAACCATATAAATACTTTCTTTTCTTCTCATTTCCCCTTCCTTTTTTTCTCATTTCCCCTTCTTTTTTCTCTCTTTTCTCACATTCTTGCCTCTATCATTCTCTCTCTAACTTGCACTCATCACCGTAAACAACCATGATAGCGACGGATGGTAGCGGCAACAACAATTCCATGAACCGAATATGGTCGAAAAGCATCGATTTACTACTTTCAGGCAAGATTCAACCAAGGAGTCATCGGATTTGGGATCCACAGCTTGATCTGGTTGCGAAAAGCACTGGATCTAGTGCTTCCCGACCAGATCCCCATAGCCAGATCTGGCAGCAAGAAGCTCCGATCCGGTGTCTTTGTGGCCAAATCCGACCATATCTTGCACCAAATCGACATTTCATTACACTAGCCACATTTCTAGTGGCCAAACCATGGAGAAGAAGAAAGGAAAAAGGAAAAAAATTTAAAAATAAAAAAGTTAAAAATTTATTTATAAATTATAAAAAAATTTATATCTTAATCATAATAATGTTTGAATTATAAATAAGATATTAATATTCTAAACTATTAATGTTTACTTTTATTTAATTATTAATATATTAAATTTTTAACAAAAATATAAATAAAAAATAAAAAATGTAAATAGAGAAAAATAGAAAATTATACTAATATTTTAATAATAAACTATTAAATTTTAAATTTTTAAAATTTTAATGAAAATAAAAATTAAATAAGTAAAAAACAAAATTTTTGCTTATATTTGTCTTTTGGTATAAATTTTACTAAATTATATAAAGGGTATTTTTATTGTTTTAAAAAATAAATATTATTATAATAAAAAGTTTTAGTTTTTAATTACATATTATAAAAATTAATATTTTAAATTTGGAAATTAATTAAAATTATTAATATTTTAATCATAATAATATTAAATTATAAATAAAATATTAGTATTTAAAATATTAATGATTAAATTATTTAAAAATATTAATATTTAAATTATTAATTATTAATAGTTTAATTAAATTATAAATTATTAATATTTTAAAATAAAATAAAAATAAGTAATCATATATATAATAAAGAGTATTTTGCCTTTTTATTTTTTATTCCTTTCTTATTCCAAAGTTATTGTTACTAACCAAACATTGCAATAAAACATAATAATTATTTCTGTCTTAGTCCATTTGTTTTACCAAAAATCATAATAACTATGTTATTTTATTTCCATCTCATTCTATTCCTACGTAATAACTATTCTATATCATTCTTGTCTATTCCACGAATCAAACATAACCTTAAGGTAATTATACCCCCACTGCATGCTATTGTAATTAATGGTAATATATCTCTAGGATTCAAGGAAAGCACCTAGAAAATTACAAATAGCAAATCTGGAATTTTCTCTTTTAGAGTTTCTGAGAAAAAGAGTTTTATTGAGAGAAAAGGACAGAGAAAGAATAATTTTTTTTAATCAATTAATTCTGACTTTCGATACTTATTCATAGATAAATTTATGACTATATATCAAAAGTTACCATTATTCATGGAAATATCATTGTTATTCATTAAAAGTTATCACTCTTGAGTTTTGAACTAATAAATACATTTTATCAAAAGTTATCTCTATTCATCAAAGGCTATTACTTTTTAGTTTTGATCTAATATGTACCCATTTTAGTAGTCTGTGAAACCTCGACCTTCATAGACGTATAGCGAAAGTAAACACGATGACCTGGGTTAGGGGTAGTTCTGTCATTTTCTTAGTGAGCTCCTAGAAATGGGTTTTTCTAACATTATTAAGGTCTAAGTAGGCCTAAGGAATAAATGAATGAGGTATAAAATAATGAAATAAATGAAGAAAATTGAAATAATGATGATTTTTGTAGTAAGGGCAAAATAGTCATTTTGGACCTCAGGTCTAAATTTTTAAGTTTTTGTGAACTTGAGCACCTCTAATCTATTATGGACCTTTTCTTAGTGTCAAAAAAGTCTAAACCAAAGGAAAAAAGAAGGCAAAGTCAATTATGTTGTAGTACCCCATATTTTGATACGGTGGCTAATAAAGTTTACGGATACCAATTGAGGTTGATTACTGCATTAAAAGGGTAATTCAGAAGTGATCCTGTGAAATCTCGATCTTCATAGACACATAACTAAAAGTATTTGTGATAATGCGAACTAGGGGTAATTTCGTAATTTTTTTGGGTGAGCTCCTACGAGTGGGTTTTTTTTTGCTATTAAGATCTAAATAGGCCTAAGGAATGAATAAGTGATGTTTATGATGGTAAATAAATGAAGAAGATAAAAATAATGATAGTTTCCACGGTAGGGGCAAAATGGTCATTTTGCATCTCGGATCTAAATTTTTAAGTTTCGTGAACCTAAGTACCTTTAGACTATTATGGACTTTGTTTCGGTGTCAAAAAAGGAAAAGGGTTGCACAAAGGATGGGAGGAAAACAAAACCACCATGTTAAGGGCATTTTGGTAATTTCGGTGAAATTTTGGATTAACTTGAAGCATAAATATCTGGGCTCCAGTAGCTTCTCCTTTTTCTTCTTCCTCCCTTTTCATGTTTTTTTTATCCTCCATGGAAGCTTGTTTTGCAACTTCCATAACTTTCTCTCTCTAGCTTTAATTTTCATGCTTTTGAGCACTTCTTCATGGAACCTTTGTGCTCTTTCACTCTCCCACCTTCAAACCCTTAAAAGTCTTTGTTCAGCACTTTCTCTCACTAGTTGAAAGTTTTAGAGAGAGAAAGAGAGACTTGCCATAGTAGCTTGGAAGCTTTTGAAAAGGAATTCAACTACAAAAAACCACCAAGGTGAGTAATGAATTACGTTAAATTTTCAAGTTGTTGATAATGGTTGATGATTAGAGTGGTGAGTTAATCTATTGTTGAGATTGTTAATCATTTTTAGAATGACTAGAGTAAAGTAAACAAATAGCCACTTAATGGTAATTGGGAGCTAGTTAGGAATAACTAGCTGAACTTGAATTAAGAAATAGCTTTTGAGAGTCTATTAATGCCAATTTGGGTTGGTTGTGATGTTGTGTGTGTATAGGTTCCAACAAGGCCTCACATGTCCATTTGAAGCATTAGTTGAGGTTAGAGTCAAGCAAAAGAATCAACAAGACAGGTGAGTGAACTTGCATTTCAAATTTCTTTTGGAAAATAGAATTGTGTTGAGATAAATTATTTGCATGATTTTATCCAACTTTTCATTAAAAATGGGTGCTTGGGAACAAGCCCTTAATAAATGTTTTGATGTTGCTAAAATATGAAAAGTGCAAAAGGATGAATCCATGTGCTCCTATATTATATTGGTATGTATATATATATATATATATATATATGAATATATGTTGTGCATTGATGAATAATGTTGTGTGATAATATTGACCCGGCTATGTGCGAGTACGGAGTGCGCATAAGCCGATAATGATGATGACCCGGCTATGTGCGAGTACGGAGTGCACATAAGCCGATGATGATGATGACCCGGCTATGACGATGGATGAAGTGGGGTGGTGTACTTGTTGATATATGTTTATATATGTATATGTGATAGCAAGTTTATGATTATAATATGTGATTGTTTTGAATGTTGATAACTTGATTATTGTCAATGTGTTCACTTTGATGTGCAATATGGTAGGGATGGATTTGTGACATGTGAAAACCCCTTATTTGTCATTTACCTTGAATCTCGCTGTAGCGAGAAACTCTCAGGTGGTGGGGGAATAAACCAACCCTGTTTCTCGCTGCAGCGAGATTGAATTTCGCTACAACGAAAATAAATCTTGCTGCAGTGAGAAACTCTCGGGCTCTAATGTAGTGCTTTCACTTCGGTGAAGATTTTGACCACGTTCTCGTCCAAACTATGGAAAAGTAGTAAACACTAAAGTGTTAGTCCTGTCTCTTAGCTTTCTAATGGTCCAAAAATCAGGTCAATTGGACTTCTGTAGCGAGAGATATGCTAGAAAAACTGAAACACATGCAAACTGACACTATTTCTCGTTGCAGCGAGAAACTTTCTATTTTAGTCGCCTAAATCTCGCAGCAGCGAGAATGAATTTCACTGCAGCGAGAAACTTGCTGCCATGCTTGCTACCTTGCTTGATTTTGACATATTTTTCACCCATTTAACTTCATGGGTTGATCTTGGGTTTTTGCAACACTATGAGGTTATTAATCAAAGTTTGAAATGAGGGGTTTTTAGTAAGAAACTAAATCAATTGCATTGTTTTTGAAACAAGTGCATCATGATTTCCAAATTCTTCCTATTGATTGCTTATTCCCTTGTTATGTTCACTCACTGAGTTTTATACTCATGTTTTTAAAATTCATGTTTTCAGATTTGGAGGCAATTGGGACCTAGATTGAGTCGCACACATATGCTTGCCTTCTTGGTAGGTACTATAGCATCTCAGTAGCTATACCTTCACCCACGGTCACTCTGCTGACGGTCAAGAGTCTTATGCTTGTGTACATGTATAAGTAATAAAGACCACCAAAATTCATTTTAAAAATCAAATATGTATATTTGATTACTAAAGCCACTATAAAGTGCCAAATAAGTGATACTTTGTTAGCTTAATACAATTGTGATATTGGGTTACTATAAAATGTTATTGAAATATTTTTAGTTGAGAATTACAATATGGGTTTGAGAAAAGATGGTTTGGAATGATGATCGGGATTGCATAAATAGGCTTGTTTAGGCTTAGTGGGCTATGCCCATTGGGCTCATGCGTCGATCATAGCTTGGAATTTGGGCTGTGACATATGTAATGGTATTTTTGTAAATAAGTGGAACTTTAGTCAACTATAGGATAAATATCTCATTTTTCCAGCACTTTCTCCTCACTTCCAGCAGCTTCTTCTTCTTCTTCCCATTTCTCTTCTCCATTTCACGTTTTCCATCTTCCATGGAAGCCTCCTTTGAAACCTCTATGATTTTCTCATGGTAACCCCAAATTTTATGTTTTTATATGCCTTGTCATAGGATTTTTCATGCTCTTTCACTTTAACACCTCAAGAACCCTCAAAAGTCTTTCCTCAATACTTTCTCTCACTAGTTGGACGTTTTAGAGAGAGAGAGAGACTTTCCATAATAGCTTGACAAACTCTTGAAAAGGAATTCAACTACAAAATCACCAAGGTGAGTAATAAATTAGGGTTGATTTTTAAGTTGTTGATGATGGCCAGTAATTAGAGTTGTGGGTTGTTTTATTGTTGAGGGTTGTTTATTTATCCTTAGTGTGACTAGAGTAGTGTAAACTAATGACTAGTCAAATGGTAATTGGAAACTAGTGAGGAATAACTAGTAAAGTTTGATTTAGAAAATAGCTTTTGGAATAATATTCATGTAAATTGAGTTGGTGTGATGCTATTGTGTGTGATAGGTTCCAACGAGACCCCACATCTCCACTTGGAGCATTAGTGGAAGTTTGAGTTGATTAAAGAATCAACAAAGACAAGTAAGTGAACTTGCATCTAAATTGTTTTGGGAAATGCATATGTGTTTGAATGAATTATTTGAAAATTTTATCTGTTTTTGCTTTAAAATATACATGGGGAACAAGCCCTTGATGAAATGTTCTTATATTGTGAAATGTGCAATGTAATTAGTTCATGTGTTCCTACATTATGTTAATGTGTATGTTATGTATTAAATGGTATTATTGTGTGATAATTATAACCGTGCATGTGCGGTGTGGGAGTGCGCATGTCGATGGTTTATGCCATGTGCGGTGTGGGAGAGCACATGATGTTGATGATGATATTGTAATATGCGGTGTGGGAGAGCACATGATGTTGATGATGATATTGAAATGTGCGGTGTGGGAGTGCACATGATGACCTAGGTATATGCGGTGTGGGAGTGCACATGAGTTGGGGGAGAGTTGGGATGATGTTGGTAGTTGTATATATGTTTATATATGTTATATATAGAGAGGATATGGAAAATATATTATGACTGCATTGAATATTGAATGTTAAAATTTAACAAATGCTTTCCAATTGATTTTCACTGCAGCAAAAATGGATTTTCGTTGTGACAAGAATTCTTTTAATTTCATTGCCCTATTTCTCGCTACAGCGAAATTCATTCTCGTTGCAACGAGAAACTCTCGGGTGCTAGGGGCTTGACTAGCCTAGATTTTCACTGCAGCGAAAATGCATTCTCGCTGCAGCGAGAAACTCTCGGGCGGTTGAGTAAAATGCTTGCTCGAGTTTTCGCTGTTGCAAAATTCATTCTAGCTGCAGCGAGAAACTCTCGGGTGGTTGGTTCAAAATTTTTCCTGAAATTCGCTGCAGTAAGAATGCCTTTTCGCTATAGCAAGATTCACTCTACCATGCTTGCCTTGCTTGGACTCTACCATAGTTTTCACTTTTTAACTTCATTGTTGATCATGAATCTTTCAATACTAAGGCACTAAATAATCAAAGGTTGAATTAAGGGGTTTTTCATAAGAAATTAAGCTAAATTGCATTGTTTTCAACATAAGTGCACCATGTTTTCTAAAACTTTTCGTATTGGTGCTTGTTCCCTTCTTATGTTCACTTACTGGGTTTATACTCACTCTTTTCAACTTCATGTTTTCAAATTCAGAGGCAGTTGGGACCTAGGTTGAGGTGTCCACATATATCCGTCTTTTTGGTAGGTACCATGGCATTTAGTAGCTGTACCTTCACCCAAAGTCACTCCGCTAGAAGTCAAAAGTCTTTTTGTTTGTGTATACGCATATGTGTTGTAAATCACTAAGGTTCATGTTATGAACAATACATGTATGTTTTGATTAATGATTGCCACTATGAGTTGGCAATGGGTGACATTATTTTAGGTTAATTTAAATGCAAGCATATGATTGTCATAACACACTATTAAAGTAATTATAGTTGAGCATTACGAAATATAACTTTAGGGTTGATGGATGAAATAATGGATAGGACTACATAAAGAGGCTTGCTTAGGCTTAGTGGGCTATGCCCATTGGGCCCTCGCGCTGGTCACGGCCCGAAAATTGGGCTGTGACATAGTCTCCTTCCAAATAGTTTCCAAAAGTAATTTGTTTAGTACTACCTAGATAAGTATCCTCTCACCTTTTAACTTACAATTCAATAGGATTAATTAATTTCTTCAACAATTCACCACTTAAATTGTAACTTTAAAGAAAATCAAACATTTATAATATAATGCTTAGAAGAAAGATGCCTTTCGACTTGAATTTTCTTGTAGTGTAAGTAATTTAAAGTTTTGACAAAATAAATAGTATCTTAATCGATTAAAATCGTTACTCTTATTATTAAAATTGAAATTACCACTCCCACGTTCATATAGGTAAGGTTCCTTTTTTAAACTTTTATTAATTTTAGACACGCCTTATAATTGAACCTTATTAAGAGTATGACACTCTTCCTCCATCATATGTACGTTTTTAGCACTTAATGATAAAATTGAAATCTTGATGCTTCTTCCACTATCACTTATCAATAACTTGTTTTTACCAATTGAGCCTTTTAACCGATAGTAATTCTCAAGGAAAGGTTTGGAATCTGATATGGGTGACTCTAGGCAAAAGATCTTAGGCCCATCAGTAACAATGTTTTTCTTACAATGCCTTTAGTAAGTCATTTAGTCAAGGGATCTGTCAAATTATTATATATATGTTTTCACATATATAATTTTCATTACTCTATTAATAATTAATTTTTGATATATTCATGCCTCAACTTGTATGTCTAGATATTCCATTATATACTTTACCAAAAGCTCTAGACAAAGTAGATAGACTTCTATGAAACCCCATACCTTAAGTAGAGGGTAGAAAAATAATCCTACTTGGTGAGCAAGTCTAAAACGAGTTAATTGATTAAAAGATATTGAAAATTCTCCTTAGAACAACTCAGATTTCAAGATTATAAGTGTACATGCTCATAGGAAAAGGATATATGCCAAAAGGATGCTTTTCCAAAGTGAAAATTTACATTTTGGAACAGATGTATTGATACCTGATGAACAAGTATCGATACTTCCTACCCATAAGGCTTTGTAAAATGATTTTGATGAACAAGTACCGATACTTAAAACCCAAAAACCCAAGTATCAATTCTTGTTGCCATTTGCCAAAAAAAAGAGTAAAGCTGTATTTTCTCACTCAAATATTACCTTAAAAGGCATATTTTTCATCACTATACAACTTTGGTTGCCTCTCCACTATCTTCTCTCAACCCATAATAACTCTTAAACTCATTTACTCTTAAAATCACCATTTTTTAAGATTGGAAGCTTGGTTTTGGGTTTTCTAACTATCAAAGGACATGTTTTCAAACTTTAAGTATTCAACCTCCGTTTTCTAGCTCTGATTTTAGCTTTCTTAAAAAATTTTGTATTCTCTCAAGAAAGGTAAAGATTTCCAAATGTTTCTCTCTCTAGTAGCTCACCCAAGTAAGGAATAAATTAAGATGTAAATGTTTATAACACTAGTTAGTTAAAGAACAATGGATTTAAGCTTGAAAATTAGTTTTAGATGAACTCATATAGTTTTGAATCAGCATAGGATAAGTGATATGTGATTTATAGCCTAAGTAATGTTTGCAGTGATTGTTGAACACTTTAGGTACTGTCAAAACTCCAAGGATATTGCTAAAGTGAAGTCTTGCATATTGGTGGAGATCAAGTCTTCAAAGGTTAGTGGATACGCCTTTTCAAGTATTTTACTATATAAAGTTAAGCATGATTTATTGAGGTGTTTATCTTGCATGACTTAAATATCATTTGTATAACAATAATTTCGAAGGTTTAAATCCAAATATTTTCAAGGAAGTTTTTGAATCTACTACTTATGTAAATATCCTATTATGGATTAGTTTTTAACAAGGGGGAACAAGTCATTTCTAAATCTTTTTCTTCAAAATGTATTCAAGATAGTATGATGGTTATAAAGTGCATGTATGCTAGATGAGAAGTAGATGGATGTAGAGATTTCCACCCATAAGCCTATGATATGAATATCTGATGTTGTACATGAGCTTTAAATATATGAATTTTGAGACTGGTATATTATGTAGTACCACATGTTTTGTATGAGTTTGATATGTGTATGAGCAATAGAGACCATATGTTTATGATATATTGGTGTTACCATATATGAGTATGTGAAATCATGCATGATTAGGAGGACCATATTAGTATGTGAGGCATCGTACCACACATAGTTATACATAGCCATGAGTTGGGGTGGAATCCCACTCATAGCAATCCAAGATAGTGGAGATTTGTACCCTATCCACTATGAGTCGAGGTAGACTACCAGTTAGAAATCCAAGATAGAGGGATTGTACCTTATTTGCTATGAGTTGGGATGGACTACCACTCACAGAAATCCAAGATAAAGGGATCGTACCCTATCTACTTTAAGTTGAAAGGGACTACCACTCACAGTTATCGAAGTTCTAGTTGATTCTTAGAAAGAGTATAAAGGTTAGATTTAGGAAGATTATGTATAAGTTAAGAATGAGAAAGTGATATGAAGTAGTTGAGAAATTGATGGAATAGGGTTTAATCCAAATGAACCTTAGGCTACATAATTGTCCCTTAGTGTAATAGGAATATTAGAGCTAAAAAGTGTAGAAAAATTCCCATATTTTTTAGTTTTATGAATGAAGTATTGATACTCAAAGATCAAGTATCAATACTTAAGAGACAAAATGCTCTAAGAAGAATTCATGTGTAGAAAGTATCGATACCTAGAGTTTAAAAAGTAATTTGTAGTAAATGTATCGATACCTTAGAAGTATCGATACTTCAAGTATTGAACAGTATATTCATTTCTTTTTCATAAGGTTTCCAATTGTTTTCAATTCTCATTTCATTCTAAATGTTTATGCAAGTTTAGCTTTAGTTAAAACTTCATGAAATGGATTTCAACAACATTTTTTACAAGAATTTGAAGGAAACTTATAAGATTTATAAATGTCATGATTATGCAACTTATGATTTATGCAAAAGCTCTTCTCCTTGGCTTGTCTCCATTCCATATTTACTTACGGAGTCTTTGTCACTCACACGTTAGTTTCTCATGTTTTTATAGATCAGTGATTGGTTTACCACTGTTATCACGAAGACGAGCTTTTGGTCTTCTTTTGCTAGGTTTTATAACACTTAAAGCCTAAAGGGTCGAGTCATGTTTTACTAACAAGTCGGTCTTATTTTATGTTAAATGCTTATGGATGTTTATTTTATGACAATGTAGCCAAGAATGGCACTACGTCTTACATGTTTTAACAGATTAATGTTTATGTTAGCTTACGAGCCTAGTTAAGCACCTAGGGTGCATTTGCATGTTTATGATGAGATACTTGCATGAGTCATTAAAAAAAATTTGATTTTAATGTTTCATAGCATTTCTACACATCATGATGTAAAATTCCACCACGTTGTGATGGTGCACAAGAAAGCATGTTTATTATATTGAATGATTATATGTATGTATGTATGAACGGCCAGTTTATGTATGAAAGTAAGTGGCTTGCTTGGCCTTAGTAGGCCATACCCACACAGGTCCTTGCACCAGTCATATCCCTAAAAAATGGGATGTGACATTGTTCAAAACTACTAAATAATATTTATATGTACATAACATAAATGCTTTTAAAAACCATATTTGAAATCATTCAACTTGTAGCCAAATCATTTGTATTCACAAAGATAACATTTGAATTCGTATAAAATAGTGAACTTAATAATCATGCTTAGTTTTATATGCAGCAAAATAATTTAAAACATTGCGTCTACCCACCTCGATCTAGTTGTTGACTTGGCACACGATTGAAACATCGAACAATTGCTCCAGCTAAATCCTTAAAGCTTCAATTGATCCTATAATAACAACCATACAATCGTAAACAAAACTTTAACTATGAATCTAGGATTTTAAGGCTAGGCTACCATTAACCCTAACCAAATCTAGTCAAATCTAGGTTTTTGACTAGTTAATCTACTATTCAAATATAAACTTACGATACAGGCTTAAAGCTACCATTTCCTTACCTTAGTTGAACTTGTAAAGTGAGAAAATCAAGTTGGGTACAAAACCCTTGGAGAGAGAAATGTGAATAGTCTGGAAATGTATAAATCAAAGGTTTGAAACCAAGCTTAAAGTGTTTATAAGTTGAAAACCTTACTCTTGTATTTTCTAAAAATCAAAACCGAGCTCCAATCTTCATAAATGATGTCTTCAAAGAGGGAGAGGGTAAAAGAGGGGTTCAAAGCTACACATTTGAGAACTTTATCACTTTCAAGTGAATGTGAGTTTCTAAAACTCTTTTCAAAACACTTTATGCACCATCAAACCTTATCAACAAATATTTTTTAGCAATCTAAAGTTGAAATGTAAAAGAGAAAATGATACAAAATATTTTATAAAGGTTCAGCCTCTTTGCCTACATCTTCTCCTTTAGCAAGCTAAGGAGTTTCAAATCTACTATGAAAAATGTCTTTTTAAGATTCAAGCAAAACATTTATAAAACCTTTTTAAGGCTAAGGTTTAACCTCTCAACCTTTTCAATGGTAAAGATATAACAAAAAATCTACGTTTTAATGGTTAAGGTATAACCTCTTTTAAAATGTAACAAAAAATGATGTACAAGCTAAGATGCCTCTCTAAGGCTAGTAAGCTCAATTAATACAGAAGATTTGAGAAGAAAATGATGAGGAATAACTGAGTTTTAGCTCAATAAATACAAGGCTTTGAAGACTATAAAAGCTAGAGAGAGAATAAAGATGTATTTAATGTTTGAAGCTTTGTTCTTTTCTTGATCTTTTGTTTTTAAAAGTTTCTTACATCTTAAAAGTGGTGGGAAGCTTCTATTTATAGTGGGTGAACCTTTTAGAGTTGTTGGAGTGAATTTAATGCAAAATATAGTTGTTTGATGCATCAAAATTATGCCCAAAGGTCACTAGGTATTAATACTTTTGCTAAGTTATCAATACTTTTGTGACGAGTTTTTCAAAAACCATACAAAAGTATCGACACTTCCATTAAAAGTATCAATATATTCAAGACAGAAGCTTTTTGTCTTGAAGGTATCAATACTTTTAGCCCATGTTTACCCCTGCTTTGGATTTTTTGTTCTAGGATTGACATGTATCTATACTTTTCCCTCAATGCTTAAAATTTTTGTTTAATAACAAGGTATCGATACTTCATTCATGGGTAACGATACTTGTTGCTTACCAAGCATGAGGTATCGATATTGTTGGTGTATTTTCAAAATCAAAGGTTATATCACATAATGAAAAGCTATCTTAGCTCAAAGGTTATGTCACATAAAGTGACATAGTGTGAGTATTGGATTGGAGGCAGGTTTTCATGTGAATGGTTATGTCTCCTAGTAAAATGACATCCAAAGGTTATGAGACAAATTGAAAAAAACACCATAGCTTAAACGTTTAAACATGAAAAGTTACTGTTTCAAATTATAACTCAAAGATTATGTTTTATGGAATGAATAGTTGTCCTTTCATAAGATGATTATTGAAACAATACCTTTATCCAAAGCTATGTCTAGCAAAATGTAAAGATGTCTTTTAGACAAAATGGTGTCTTAATGAAAGGGTTGTGTCCTTGAAGAACAGACACTTGCAAGCCTATATAAAGGGCTTGTTGCCAACCATTTTGACACATCAAATAAAAAACAAAATAAGAACAGAAAAATCAAGAGCAAGAAAAGTGTTGTGTTCTATTAACGTAAACACTTAAGTTCCCATCAACTACAAAAGCGTCCAAATTTCTTATAATCTACTTGCTGTAGAAAGTAGACTCTAAGACTGAACAACTTTACAAACCCTCGAGTGTATCTAAAGGTCTATTTTCGTAAAGTGGAAGACAAAGTTAGACGTTGGCTTCATTGTTTCCCTAAGACTATTCCCATTATTCCCCTTTGCATACCGAGTGGAGGAGGCGAAATAAGTCTAAAAAATAGCGTCTATTCCAAGGCTCGCCTTGAAGTCAATTTTCGTAATTTTTAAATTCCATCTAAACCCCATTTGCACCAACAATTTTAAGACTTATTTTTATCATATGATTTTAATAAAAATTAGATGGTGAGACTTTGTTAATTTTTTATGAAAAAGAAAAAATTTTCCAATGTACAATAATTATTTAATTTTAATAGAAGTTTTTATAAAAAAATCAAAATTCTATAGAAAGGGAAAAGAGTCGCACGCCATCACTTAAAAATTAATCATAAATGACATATGAGGGAAAAAATTTATGGTAGCAAGTTTATATCAAAGGGACCCCCACCCTCCATGGATGGGTTGCCATAAGCTATTGGAAAAAAGGCAAGTGGAAAGGTGATCTTCAAATAGCTCACTTATGGGGCTTAGATTTATAAAAAGCAAAGTCCTTGCCACCTAGAATAATTGTTTGGCTTAAACCATTGATAAGAGAGTATAAGTTAAATGTTGATGGTAACTCCAAAAATAATTTTCAGAATGCTGCAAAGGGAAGGATTCTGAGGGATCATACAGGTATGTTGATCTTTAGATTCTCTAAAAATCTTAGCCTGAATAACTCTATAAAAGCGGAGCTTTTAGCCTTACATAGAGGTTTTATGCCAACAATATAATATATCTGAAATTTGGATTGAGATGGATGTTATGGTTGCGATACATATGATTAAGGAGGCTTTCATAAGAAAATGTTTGCAACATTTTTCTTATCGAATTTCACATATTCATTGAGAAGGTAACCAGGTCGCAAATAACTTATCTAACCATGGTTAGTCACATCAAAATCTATAAGTTTTTGTTCAGGCTCAAGGTGAGTTACGTGGAATCTTACGATTGGATAAACTTAATTTACCTTATATCATATTTAAATAAATGTAAACGAGTAGTACTCTTTATTTATTGTTTAAGTTTATTTTTCTTAGAATCAGGAATTCATAAAAAAATATGCAAAGAAATTAATATCCTTATTAAGTACTCTTTCCTCATTATCCCATGAAATTTTAGAGGTACGGTTTATGTCTCTCTCTCTTATGTACATTATTTTATCTATTAACAAATTTATAACAGGATAGTTGAACCTTACGAGAATTTTCAGCATAAAAAAAAAGCTTTATATTAAAGGAAAAGTGACCTTTTTAAAAATCATAAAAAAATATAAACATCTTTATTTTATATCAGACACCCCCACGAAAACTTAGATGACAAGAATGTGTTATTGGTTAAAACAAAGGATTATCAATATTTTATAATCAAAAGAACAAGGTCTAAATAACTTAGTGAATTAACTTGAATAAAAAATCTATAGAAATAAGAGGAAAAGAACTCGGAGAAATTTTTGTATTTGTGTGTACTTATATGCATGCACATATGACATGATCACTTAAATTATGAATTTAATTTTTTAATTATATTTATAACTTAAGTCATAGTTTTTAAGTTTTTTTTTCTTTTTTGGTCCTCCAGGGGATGGTCCAAAGGTTATATGCTTTTGAGTATCAGCACCACCTAAAAAACAAATCAACTTGATATTAAATATTTGGACTGCAAATAAAAAACAGAGCATCAATACATTGGTACGATGATCAATTTCTATTTTGTTTTTAATTCATAATTTATTATTAAAGTGAAATAGTGACTATTGTTTATCGATTTTTTATTAGTCAAATACCAATTAAATGTTTACTAATCTATTATTTTTTACGCAGGAGTGTACATACTTCTAAATCTCCGATTAAAAGAGAAAGGATAAAAAGATATAAATCTCACTCATAACTCTTTTTTTATTGGTTATGACAAGTAAAATAATATCTTATGTACCTTTACAATTAATTATGATTGAATATTTAATACAATTTTTCTTTCAAAAAAAAAGATATTAAGTTCAAATGAATTTTATTTATATTTTTTTAATTGCTCCACATCTTTTTGAGGATCTGTTTAAAAATTAATTTTGCATAATTAGTGGCTAGAAAATTAGGAGCCAAACAATATAATATTTGCATAATTAATTGACGATGTGCCCTAATCGAAGATTAAGTTTTTATTTATACAATTTTCCAATTATTCAACGAATTGAGTAATTATTGACATGTTTCAATAAAGTTGCACACACAAGTAGATAATACAATTACAACCAAATAATTGCTATAATTAAATAAATTAAATAAGTCAAAAAATAGCATATAATAGAACAAAATCTAAAGTAAAAGTGAATCAAACTCATCAAACATGACGAGACTTGAATCCGAAATTTAAAAATTTTCATGAATCTCATGCTATTTACTAAATTTTAATTGGCATTATATCGGTTTTTATATGTAAGATTTACTCTAGTTAGACATAGAATTCATTTAGTTTTAGTGTTTTTTATAAATTAATTTCTTAACCTGGACTATCTTTCATGTCCTTATACTTTAAATGTTGACTAAATTGGGGATTGAAAATAATAATCCACAAACTTGATCATCACGATACTTATATATTAATGACTTAGGCATATTATTAGTTTAACTATATTTTTTTTGATAAATAATAATACCAAGTTATTGGTATATCAATAAGTTTGATGCTAAAGAAAAATATACATAATTTTCAAAGTTAGATTGCATACTCCCTGCTCCCTCTCGCAAGAAAATAAAATTATCTAAACATTCATGACAAAATAAAAAATTCATCCATTTGTTTTGACAAAAAATATTCTTCGGAAAAAAATTTCAAGACTTATATTTGTTTGGAAAAAAATTTTATTTTAGATGTAAAACATTTTATGAGTCAATAAAAAAAATACCCATTGATCATGTGAAGTGTCTTACGTCCTTAAAAGGCGTAAGACATTTTTCAAAATAAAGAAACCACTCTTATTAATATTTAACTCAAAACATTAAAAAAATTTAAAAATATTAATATTTATTTGAAAAAAATTAACTTAAAATATTAATATTTAAATTATTCAATATTATTAAAATTTAAAAAATATTTTTTAGTGAAATCATTTAATGCAAGTAATATTTTTATTTATAAATTAAATAAATCTTACTAATAATTATAATAAAAGTTATTTCAATGATTATCATTTCCTGAATACACATTTATAAATATAGGTTTTGGATGTTTTACATAATTAATAAATATTTGATATTTTTATAGTGTTATGTTAAATAAATGAGAGATGAAAATTTTTTTTAAAAATTAGAGCTTACTTTCGTTACAATATGTGGTTAAATGCTTTCGGATATATTGATTTTCTCATTTTCATTTCCATTCTAGTGTGAAAACTAAATGCTACCATTGTTTTGTAATCAACTCCTATTAATCATTTTAACACTCCAATAACTCCACTGGTGATAGTGAAAAATATTTTCCACAAGATGATCCAAATAATAAAAAATATTTTCGACAATTTATTCAAATCATAAAAAACATTAAATTTTCTTGTAAAATATTTTATATAAAAATTTTTTTCCTCATCAAATTATTTTCTAATTACCAAACGGATCCTAATAAAACTAAAAAAACACAAAATATAATTTAATTACGTCATATACTAATTATCTACACAAGGTGTTTTTGTTTAAATTTGTTAACTATATTACCAATTTAAACCCTAATATTTTCATTATTAAAAGAGATTTAATTTTTAAATTACGATATTTACACATTACACCATTCAGGTGCAAGCACTCGTAGCAAAACCTAATTGAACCAAATACTCAAATCCTACTCAAATCGATGTTCAGCCTGCATCAAACACGCTAGAATAGAAAACCTGAAAACAATTCCCTGCTCAATCTTTAAAGAAAATAAAAATTCATGTAAAAAACACAAGGAGAAGAAAAGAATCAATTGCAAAGGTTATGAAGTGGTTGCTGAATCTGTACCATCAAGGCTTGTAGGCCTTAATACTTTTCATTTTCTAGTATACCTACGACAAATATTATTAGGATAACATTTTTATATCTTATATTACAATTAGCCTTTTCTGAACCCCAAAAATCCCCTATTCTCAGCCCATGTAGGAACAATGTATATGTTACTACTAATTTTCTTAGTAAAAATTCTATAACACCATACAGAAAAACACAACGGTGGAAGAGAATTGGTCAGCGTTGAGGCCAGCGCCAGAGAAAGAATACGACCGAAAAGTTATATCCATGATTCATGAAAACCACCTCTTTCGACCACTAGCGGCTTTAAGCTGCATTACGAGGTGCTCCCGCTGGTCTTCTACCTCCGCATATTTGAGGCTCATTTGGAAATACCGTTCACGTAATTCTTTCAACTCCGTCTCAAGCGCTGAGGAGGCCTTGCACTCGCACCCATCCTTTCTTGCAGCCCCTTCACCTGTTGACTTCTCAGGACCAGCTGAACGGTAACTTACTTCCTTTGACAACAAACTGAACACGAACAAAAAATACAAAGATTGTTAGCATTCGTACAGAGGGTAAGAATCAGATTGTCTTATATTTATTCTAAATATTCAGATCGGTGATGCAATTTCTGTAAGAATGAGTGAAGGACAAAATCATGTATAAAACTATTCACTGAGCATATATACCTTTACTTTGACAGCACATGGTTGTCAGGACACAATTATGGTAGCATGACGCAAACCATTAAAAAAATCTAAGAAATGGAACATGGAAAATTTGTAATTGGTAATTCCTTGTTAAATCGTAAAAATTATATATCCTATTTCAGATGTTAGATTTAAGAAGACAAATAATTCAACATTGTCAATTAGGAAATCTACCACATTTACCCACCTCTTAAGCTGGTTCTTATACATGTCATTTGCCTCTAAAGCTTCGGCAAGTTCATTCTCAAGATTCTGAATCTTTGACAAATGATCCACTCCTTTATCTTGAGAAGTTTCATTATTGCAGTTTTGACTCTTATCAATCTGAAACAAAAAAGAGTAATAATATAAGGTGCTTGAGCAGTTTGTTTCTTCCCAGTCAGACATAACCTCTACAAACTGATGGCCCAATCTAAAAGATTAAGATCACCTAGCATGGATTTTTAAAAAAATAAAAAAAAAAAACGTATACATTAACCTGTGTATGATTTTCCTCTAAATGATGTTGTACTTGGTTGATTCCAGTGAACAGCTTCTCACTTGATAGCAGGTTATTGTTCTCTTCTATGCTCTGCCGTTTCAGAAGCAAAAATTACAAATCCTTAAAAAATCTTTAATGAAATCAAGTACATAATGAGAAAGGAAAATTCTTAACTCTAACTATCTGAGAGATTCAAATTATTATTGATAGAAGTATTAACTCTAACTGTCTGAGAGATTCAAATTATTATTGATAGATGTACTTGTATACTTGGAATTAGGGTAAAAAAGAGACTCACATTCTTGGACTCGCATTGATCCTGTTTAATCTGTTTCAGTTCATCTTCAAGAGCTCGAGTTTTCTTCAGGCACTCTTCTTTCTCCTCCTCAAGGTACTTTATCTTCCTCTGGAATTGGCTGTTTTCTCTTCTAATTTGGGCTAGCTCGTTTTTCAGTGCAGCTTCTTGAGTTCCCATGGCTTCTTTTGCAGTTAAATCACCCTGTAGCCGTAAGACCTTTTCTTCAAGGGCAACTTTCCTACGTCTGCAATCCTCTAAGTCAGAAACAGCTTCCTGACTATTAGAGATTTTCTGAACAAAAAGGGTTCTTTCAACCTTAAGTTCTTCATAGTCTCTGGACAGCATTTGGAAAGAAGCTTCCAGCCTTTCATTTTCAAACTTTGTTTCACTGATTGTTTTCTTAAGAGCTAAAATTTCATCCTGAAGGAGTGCTGTTTTCTGCAATTGGACCTTAAGGCTGGAGATTTCTTCTACTAACTGTTGATTCTGGTACTCAGAAGCTTTGAGTTTTAGTTCAAGCCCTCTAACGGTGCCTTTCAGTTTGTCTTCATTGGATTTGACATCTTCCAACAAATCTAATAGCTTTTCATGGTCTGCCATCAATATTTCTTTTTTTTGCTTTGCAGCAGCTAGTTCTTCCTTAAGCCCTTGTAACTCAGTTTCACATTCCACCTGCATGGCATTGAGCTTGCTCTCAGATAATTTAAGTTTTCCTTGGGCATCTTGTAAAGCAGCTTCAAGCATTGCTTTATCTGCACGTAAATGAGAAACTTCAAGCACAGCTTCTGACGCTGTTTTCTCCTTTACATCTTGGGTTGCAGATATCTGTTCAGTGAGGTGTGCAACCTCTCTTTGGAGGTTATCAACTTCAACTGTCTTCTCCAAGTATCTCTGATTTAACAGGCTCTCTTCAAGAACAAGTTTCTCTTTCTGTTTCTTGTTCTCTTGAAGAAGTACTTCTAGTTCCAAATTAAGGGCTTTCTCTTTCGAGGCTATTTCTTCAAGCATCATGGAATACTTTTCTTCAAGAGCTTCAACTTCATTAACCATATTAGAAAAAACTTTTTCAGATTCCTTCAGTTCTGCTTCCAAGACTGCACAATGCTCATGTAACTCCATCTTTTGCTTCCGTAATTCTCCATTTGCTTTCTGAAGCATGCTACATTCTTCAATAAGATTTTCAGTAGTAGCTTGTAGTTTGGGATTCGCAATTTTTAGATACTTACACTCTTCTTGTACTTCTAACCACCGCTTTTGCATCTCTTCCATCTTCTGTCTCATATCAACCTTTTGTGCCTCCATTTCATTTTCCAGTCTTTTAATCTCTTCTTTGAAATTCATTGCTTGAGATTCTGAATTTTGTAGTTCCAGACGATGAGACTCTCTCTCATCAGTCAGATACCTTAATTGTGCTTCCAAACCACATATCCGTTCTGATAACTGTACATTTTCTTCTTCTAATTCAGACAAATGAACTTCTAGTTCCTGCTTACCACTTTCAAGCTCCGAAGATTTCTTTACAAGAATCTTGTTGGCTGAAATCTGGGAATCCATATTGCTATTAAGTAACACCATTTCAGTTCGTAAATCATCCAAGCATTTAGCAGTAACAGCACCTTCTCTGAGCATGATTTCTATATTTTCCTCCAACTGGCTTTTCTCATTCTGAACAGAAGAAACCTGAGCTTCTAACTCTTTTTGCTGATGCCTTAAAGCCTCTAGCTCATCTTCCTTCAGCAAATTCTCAGATTTAAGCTTCTCTATCTCAGATATTTTTGCTGACAATTCCTTCCCTAGATCACTATCTTCTTTGCATGGAGAATTTAATTCCTTTAATTTAAAACCCTCCAATTTATCCAGGATGTCATCAGTACTTACTGCTGAGTCTTTGGCCTCTTTATAATATTCGTCATCACTGACAGCAATTTTCTCTCTGAAGAATTGTTTTAGCTGGGCAAAATTGTTCAAGATAATCTCAACTTGCTGTTTTTGACTAACCAAATCTGTACTTTTCAAAATCTCTGAGTCATTGGAACCACAAATTCCATGAGGATTTGCATGTGACTTGAGAGTGTACAGTCGCTTTATGTCACCTAAAGAAAGTTGAATCTGTTCATCTAACTCAGCAAGCAATTTTGACATTTCAACAGCAGCAGTTGATTCAGAAATTCGGGATTCTGTAAAGGCATGAGCAGGTTGGTCCTTACTCTCAATTTCTACCTGCTGGTAATGCTTTAATTGTTGTTGCAGTGCCACAATTTCAATCTCCTGTTCTTCTGCTCTGGCATGACATTCTGAAAGTTCACCATCAAGATAAGAAGCTTTGTCCTTGAAAGCTTCCAACTGGGGCTCAAGGTCAGCACATCTATTTCCAAGAACTACAGATTGAAAATGCAAGTGATCAGCAGAATGTACTTCAGTAGGAGTTTTTTTATTAAGCTCATCTTCATAGTTGCAAGAGGTTACTTCTAATTTATGTCTAGAAGGAGAGTTCTTTCCTGGATGATCAGGTAAAAGAGAATTAGAGGTGGCACTATGATCTTTGCTAGATTCTTTAAGCTTGAAAAGAAGTTCCAGATTTTCATCAGTAAGCTCATTGCAATCTCTCTCAAGTTCCTGCACCTTCAGTCTTAGAGCTTCAATTTCTCTGATTAGATTAGTATTACCTTCATTTCCAGAACCCATTTCCTTTAAACCTTGACCATCAAGAGCTTCAGACAATTTCACTTCCAAATTAGTGATTTTTTCCTCTTTTTCAGCTAATTTGCCCCTCCATTCAGCCTCACAATCCATAAGAGATTGACTCCTTAGACCTTGTTCAATCTCCATTTCATGGTTCTTTTCTTCCAGACTTTTCTTCAGAAACAGAATAGTGCTTTCCAAGTTTTTATGTGATTCCTGCAGCTGCTGAAACTGGAGCTCAAGATTCCTGTTCTCTGCATGCAAATCTCGTCTTTGGTGTTCAACAATACCACTTTCCCTATCAGAATCAGAAGATTTTCTGGTCTGGTTTGTTAAAACTTGCTTGGCGGCATTTATTTGACTACTTTCTTCAAATCCAAAGTCATCCTTTCCTAATTCTTCAAATTCAGATTTTGTTCTGGAAAGGTTATTAATCTCTACTTTCTGTTTTTCTATGGTTTCTTCCAGCTCCTGAAGAATGGAAACAAGCTCAATATTTGATTCTTGAGTTTTTTTCAACTGTAAAGCTAAATTAGCATTCTCCTCGCTCTGAAACTTTATCTCATCTTCCAACTCCTTTTGAACATTTTCAGTAGTTTTGCTCTGAAACTTCAAATTATCAGCAGCGCCCTGTTTCATCTGTGACTCCTCCAACAAGATCTTTACTTGTTCGACCTCCTGCTTCAAGCTATCACATTCTGCCTGTGATGTTGAAAGTGCCACCTCAAGACGTTTTTGGTGTTTTGACTGGTCAGATAATTCCTTCCTCAAATTTTCCAGATCAGTCATTAATTTTCGAGCATTTTGCTCCCACATCCTAGCTTCTGCCCGAAGCTCCCCAATTGTAATTTCTGCAGCTTCCAAGAGGTCTTTAGATGAACCAGCATTACGTAGTGGAGAAGAGGGAACAAGGCGTGAAACCCGATTCAAGTCTTCTCTGTGATTATGAGGATGGCTTCCAGAAGTGGAGACCTTTGGAGTATAGGATGAGTGGTTTGACCTGGAAGAATCATTCAAAGAATAAGATCCTCGAGGAAAACTGGTTTGAGAACCTGTTGAATCTTGTCTTCCAATTAGACTGTTCATAATCCCATTTTGAGGGGAGTAATTTTCCCTGTTAAAGGAACCATCCAAGGAGTCAAAGCTATTGCGGGAGTCTGATGCTGAAAAACTTGGTTCCTGCACAAACATGAGGAGGTTTCATCAGCCCCATGACAAAACAGTGCGCAGGCAGTTAACTGAAAATGCTTCAGTTTCCTTGAAAGTCTACAAGAGACAAAGGTCCTTATGCAACTCTTTGTGCACTACATGGCTACTGTTGTGTTTCTATTTCTTGTCTAGTTTCAGGTATATTAACTTCATTTTTATAAGTTTGGGTTGACACCATAGAAGCACTGGATATGCAATGTTAAGACTAACTTTAATACTATGTTTTACCATGCAATCTAGATAAATGTGTAGAAAGACGTGAGATTTCGGTGCCATGCACATCAAGTGTTCATAAAGTTCTTAAACAACAAACATGCTGTCCGTGTAAAGACATCAACAAGAAAAGAAGCCTGGTCCTTAGAGTTAAATGAACCAAGTGTCATATTATCTGGAATTATCTATAAGTCATCATAACACAATATACAGGATTTATATTAACAGTAATGCATGTTGTTCATATTACATAATATTAGCAGCGTTAAAAGACGAAACACAACTGCAGAAAGGAAAGTTGATCAAAAAAAGTCTTAACATATTTCCAAAACAACTACGTTTGAGATCAAGGGAACATACCCTACTAGAAATTTCTCCAGGATGAATGGTACCCTCTAAATGGTTACTAGATGAAGATCCAACACTCCTGGTAAATGTACTATCAGAAACATCTGATTTGTTTTCCAATTCATCATACTCCAGACTCCCATCCTCCATATACGAATCTGTATGATTCCATTCCTCATCCCTTTCAAAGATGCAGTAACTTTTTTCACAATCATATAAAAACTGAATGTCAAACAATTTAAGGTTTCACGCATGATGGCCAACCTGAGTTTTTCTCTTGGTGTCAAGCACTGAATTTTAACCTGCAGACAACCATGTGGAAGCAGATGTTAACAACGACATCAAAGAAAAGTGAAAATTTGAGTTTCTAGTCCAAATCAAAAACATGTGATTTAGAGAGAAAATAAATCAATAAATTGTCTCGCAAAAAGGAGTGCATTGACTGGCAACCATGTCTCAGGTATAAAAATTTCAAAGGCTAATGCACCGTCAAAAAAAATTATTCGAATAAGCTTAAGGGAAGATTGGATCAATTTCTATGTATTAATACCGCCATAAAAGTAACTCAATTTTAAGCTATAACTAATTTTCTCTCCATGGATAAATTTCACTTTAAGAAGCACTGATGATGTGTATTTTTCACAACTCTTTCATTAGATGTTAGTATGGAGTGGTAAGGCATCTAACATTTAGGTTATAAAAGTCCAATTTGGCAATGAAAGCAACATACAATGGCAGAAAGCAATTCCAAAGCATAAACTAGTTTATCTTGTTCCATCTATTTAAAAGAAAAAACATATTTTTAAAATTAGGAAAATATGTTTTCAAAACTCTTATGTATCAGCAAAAAAAAGTATAACTATTAGGCACGTAAAACAGGAATCATCTTTAGATCTCACCTGTAATACTGTCCCGTGGTTACATTTCTTCAATGGCAATGAAAGAGGAATAGTACTTTTTGAACTTATGTAGCTTGCAAGGTTAATTGTTGCCTCTCCAAGGAAGCCGGATCTAGATGATCCCTACAATAATATCAGTTTAAATTGATTATTTTTAACCCGGGCATAAACCAAGTCCACAAAAATAGATAAAGCCTCACACAAGATAAAGGTAAAGCTCATACCATGGCAACAACAAGCTTAAATAAGCATTCATCTATCACTTCTGAACTATCACCCCGTACAATCCAAATAGACTCCGAAAAGGCCTCTGCCCATCGACAATTTCCATTCCGGACTGACGCTTTGCTTGACTTGGTTATGGTTTTGCCAGTATCCACAGAAATGATTGACACAAAAAGCTTGTCCCATCCTTTTGGAACCTTCAAGAATTCAATTATCCAAAACTGTATCAAGAATCACCTAAGCAAAACCAACAACATAACCAGACAAGACAAGCCCTAAAATATTAAAAATTTTAAAAGAAAACATAACATAAAACTAATATCTAATACTGTTTATATAAAAAAAATCCACTAAATAGTTACATTTGCTACATGCTTTACGCTTTTGGCTTAATTCCTCAAAAAATTTTAAAACCTAAGTAGAAAAAGGAAATATAAATCTATTTTTACTAAAACTAAGCATGTAACTAAAATCTAAAACAAATTTAAACCTAACTATTTCATATAAAACTATAATCATGTATTTAGATATTCAAAAAATTAAATTTTTATTATTTTAATTATTTAAAACAACTACTTGTTTTTGTATCAAAAGGCATTATTACTTTTTTGCTTACATAGATAAATCCATAAGTTGAAACTTTTACTAATAAATTGAAAATTTTTCTCACATTTTATCTTTTTATAGGAACCATCCACATTAAATCACCATTTTTTTCGTATAAAGTTGTAGAATATTTCCAAAAATTACGCAACAAATTCTGTGATTATTTCAACTCAATGTCTTCTGGTTCATCATTACGTAGCATTTGACTAGCTCAACTTTCCAGTCCATCGCGGAAAAAAAATTAGTGCAAAAAATGAAAAGACTACATAAATCGAAACTGAAACGTCAACTGATCTGACTAGAAAGAAAATCTAAGTTAAAAGTTTACCCGTTCTTGCCAAAATGCCAATCAAAGATCTTCATATATGGAAAGTAAAATTAAATTATTTAACAAATACCAGCTATCAATTAGAAAAAAACAAAAACTTTCCACAAACTCAAAAAAATATAAAAATAAAAAAGCACCGGCCAACCTCGCCATTTCAGCCATGATAAAATAAATAAATTTGCTGCGAATTGACGGTGAAAATATGATTAAAAATGGAAATTAAAGGAAAAATCAACGGAAAATGAAATAGAAAAAGAAGACGTTGAAGTTTGGCAATGTAACAGCGGATTCAATTTCAACATTACAATGAAGAAATAATTTAGAAAACTGAAAATACGAAAACATTAGACAAAAAACAGAGAGAAAGAGAGACCTGAAGAGCTTGGAAGCTGGAGAACTTGAAATCGAATCTCTCTCCAGATTTATCAGACTTTTGCTTATGTAATCTGAACATTTATCTTTTTCTTTGCTCAGATTTTCTTTTTCTGTTTCAGTTATTAATGGAAAAAAAAATTTTTTGGCGTTGAAAAAACTTTAGCCAAAAATAAAAACAGTTTCAGTATTCACATGGTCTCTCAAAGAAGAAAGAGTGTGTACTTAAAAGAGAAATTCATAAGAAAGGGAAGAGGCATAGAGAGAGAGAGAGAGAAACAGAAGGACAGAGCGCGTTAGCTGTTATTTTGTTTTGAAGTTTGTTGAATGTTCTTTGGAGCTTCATTTATTTATTTTAAATTTTTCTTTGTCTTTTCAATGCTAACCTTATTCTATGCTTTATTCATGACTTCATCCCTTTAACTTTTACAATTTCGATAAATGCCCTTTATCTTTTAAATTTCATTTTATTACTATTATTTATTACTGCTTATGTTTTCTTTTTTAAAAAATTAAAAAAAAGCATCTGTATAACAAAGTACATAGTTTTTTTTTTTAATATTATCCAAAAATAATGCTTTTTTTTAAAAAAAAAATAATGCTTTTAAATAATCAAAACTTCATAAATGGAAAATAGTTATTCTTAAATGTATGTGTTTTATATTTTAATTAGATATTCATTTTTAATCAAATATATATATATGATTTTAGTTTTCGGAAATTTTCGAAAAGACAAATAATAATAAAATGAAGCATTAGATAGTGGATTGAATCAAGATTATAATATCTTATTTGAACCTATAAAATTTTATATATTTATTAATTTAAAAATTATCATCCACATTACTTTTTATAAAATATCAGTCAAAGTATATTATCTTTAATATTATTTATTAATATAAATTTACTGATATATTTGAACGTTAAGTTGGTAATGAGATTGGGAGGGACTAGTTAAAAATAACAATAACATTTGTCTTGTCTTTTTTTTAAAAATAGAAAATGTTAATCAGTGTTTAGTGACAGAAATTACAGTGATATTTAATAAAAAAAAATTTGTTAACGCATTGTTCCTCTTAAATTTGGTTAAACTAATGTATTAAATGTAAAAATAATTAAATAATATTTTAACTATCCTTAATTAGTATTTATAGATAGTTGTTAATCAGACTGTTTTTTCATTTCACTCAGAAAATAGGTCTTCTTTTTTTTTTTTTTTTGTATGCATTAAATTGAACTATTTAGTCCATAAAAGAGGAGTCAAACCTAATATCTGAGAAAATCTCGACTTTGAATTAAGATAGCTAAATCAGGAAAGAATCTTCTCTGCTATTTATAAATAATTGAGATATCTAATACTTTTGTTATATATTAAAACATGTATCTAATTTAATTATATAAGATCACAATTTATTCATATTATTTTCCTCTTTTTAATTAATTTTTATTTATTTTCTGCTCAGTTTAAAAATCATTTAAATTTTATATAAATGGCTTTGATATATTTCATATTCAAATTTAAATATATAAAATGATGTTATATGATATTTAACACCAAAAAAGTAAGAACAAAATCATAAAAATAACTTTAAAATATATAGAAAAAAATAACTTGTGAAAACAAAAAATAGTGATGAAAATACTAAACCCTAAACCTTATATTGAAAGGTTGAAAACAAGAAATAGGGATGGGAAAACAACAAAACTAGAAGACAATGGTGGGCTTAACCTAATAAACCAATACCCCACAAGAGGATACTCTCTCCATTATTAGGAACAAAAATACTTGTCATTAAGAGAATGAGTTAATTAAATGAAATTGTGAAAAAAGTATTGAGACAGTGACATGAGTAACATAAACATGCAGTTTTCTTTATGTTTTATTTAAATTCTGAAAAGTTTCATTAGGTAAGTATAAAAGAAAGACCCACCTCCCCTCTCTGATATTACTGACAATTTCAGGGCAACAACCCCATGTGGAGGGGTCAACAACCTGTTAAAGCAAGGTGGCCTTTTTTATTAACTTTGTTAAGGAGGACAACATTGAGACTGTCATTGGTTACTAAAGGAAATGAAAATGGAATTTTAACTTCTAATAATGGGGATCATTTTTATTTAATTCAATAATTCAACCTATAACCTTTTGCTTTGGTTCCATTATTTTACAGCTGTTTATTGACTTGCTTTGGCCACAATCTAATATGATTTTTGATGTTCCAACTTCCAAGCGACCTTTTTTTTTATGAAATATTTTAAAATATTTTTTAATTCAATGCATTTGTCATGGTTCAAATTTGATTTTCCTTTTGAGTATTTAAGTTAAATCTTTTTGAATTAGTGAGAACTGCGAATTTTTTGTGAGATTGAATTCGCACAATTCATTCTAAAAAATTCTATTTAAATAATAATTGCGTGTGTCGAATATGTTGTTCAACGATAACTATTTTAATTTTTCACTTCAAGGGTTAAATTTAAATTTTTATTTTTCCCAATTTTTTTTTTAAAAAAATGTTGTTGCTATCAAAGTGAAGAATTATAGGATTTAAGTGAAAATAGCGAATTTAATGTTTCAATTTTAAAAATGAGTTAAATCAAAGATAGTTACTAACATTGTTAGAGAGTACCATACATGTGCTAATGTGGAATTAACATCTTAATTTTTATTGACTTTTATTAATGTAAATTTTTTAAATATTTTTTTGGATGATGTAACCTTTTAAATAAAAAAAAAAGTTACACGTGGCTTTTTCTTTTTCCAGTGTCACCATGACTAAATTTTAATAAAAAACCCACACTTAAACATTTTAACTCATTAATTGGTACATAATCTTTTATCTAAAATAATAAAATTCAAATCTCCCTTTTTCATATCTTAAATCCTAACCAAAAGCCCTAATTTTGTTCTCCTTTCTTTTTCTTAAACCTAAATTGACATAACCCTAATTAATTTAATTATTGTTTACTAAACACCAACTGGTTAAAAGAAAAAAGTTTGCATAAGAAATTTATTTAAAAAAAAGAGATATTTTTAAGTCAAATTTTATATGAAATTTAGAATAATGCTCTGTCGCTTGACGTGAAAAATGCAAGAAATGTGGGAAAATTCGTACTTTCTAAGCATCCGAGCAAAGACTGAAAAAACAAGGTATAAGCATTTGGCAGAAAGAATTTCTTGGAACGTGAAATGAATTCAAAATTTTGAAATCTTCTTAATTTTCTTAGAAACCAAACAAAGAAAGAAGAAAATTTACAAAATTTGATGTTCTCATTTAACAGGCATAACTAATTCTTTCTCTCTCTCTTTTTTTTTTTTTTGGAACAATAAAGGTTTCATTATGACACAATTAGTTTGCGTTCTCTTAATATAAATTTTTTTAATAAAAAATTATTTTTATGACTTTTACCCTTGAATTGTAAAAAAAAAGAACACTACAAATTAATTTTTTTAATTAAATAGGAGTTGTAAGAATTATCTTCAAGAAATTATATAAAGAAATGGAGATAAGGCTTTGGGCTAAAATTCTAGGAAAATTGTCAGGTTAGAATAGAAGTTAAGAAAAAAAAAAAAAGGACAGCATAACTACAAGGCAAAAAACTATAAATTCAAGGTAAAATTTGTGTGTGGATAAAAATGTCTATCTGGGCAGCAGGTCAACATAATTTCGAAAAACCATATAAAAAGTTATAATATTTTATCTACAAAAGAATAAAAATAAAATAAAATAACTAAAAAGAAAAAAAAAACACCCTAGTTGTTCGTCTCTGGCAGCGCTCGGCCCAGAATCCTTTCCACCACCAACTTGTCTTTGAGGCAACTAGCAAGTTGCGAACACATCAAGTACGTATATCAAATTATCATCTTGATCAATGGAAATTGCAATATTGTATTCTATTTTGATTATATGTAACACTTTTGATGCAAGTACTTTATGGTTTGAGTTTTCACCCTTCCCCTTTGGCCAAGTCTAAACAAAATACTTAAAAGGAAAAAATAATAATGTCATTAGATAGAAATTGTTTTACAAAACTCATAAATACAATCAATATATAGTAATTGTTAAGTGCAAAATTATGGTTGGCGTTCATTTGTTTAGTATTTATTTTTTAGTAAAAAATTTTATCCAATATTATTGTTGATGGTTATTTTTTTTTAATTTATTATAAATTTTAAGTGTTATGACAATGAATGATTAATGTGTTTACAGAGATATGATCGAATTTTATTCAAGGAGACTTCATACATGTGAAGAACTAAAGTCAAGAACTTTTGCTTGTCAAGAGGGGTATGCAACATCAATAAAAAGATTCGAGAAACGATAGGTATGTGACTATTGGCTGTGACAGAGAAGGAATTTATCGAGATAGAGATTGTTGGGAAATTACGGAATTATCTCTAAAGAATTGTCCAAGATCTAACCCAATCAATAGAATAAAGAAAGAAAGAAATCAAGCACACCCACAAGAACACAAGAATTTACGTGGTTCGGTCTTTTGATGACCTACGTCCACGGGCACAATAACAGAGAAAAATTCACTAAGAGAAAAATTAAGAGATTACAAGAACAGTCTCAAACTCATAACCCTTATCCCACGTACACCTAAATCACTCTCTCTAAATCTAGGTAATAATTATTCTTTAATCCATAGGGTCCTTTTATAGTATCAAATACAATAACCTTATCCTAATATAATTAAGAATCTTATCCTAATAGAATTAGGAATTGTTATTCTAATCAAACTAGATTTAAAGACTATTTTGTAAGGTATACTAATTTAATTAGAATTAAACAATCTTAATTAAATCACAATTTAAGACTATCCTAATAGAGATAAAATTCCTATAGAAAAGAAACAAAGAGCCTCATGTACACACCTTATTAATTGTCTTTTTGCTCTTCATGTGAAGAGACAAAGTGATGGGTTTTTGGTACTTCATTTGAGGAATGCTTCTCATAATCATGAGCCTTCTAGTAATATGTCGGCACACCCTTCTTATGGTCACTTGAAAAGGGGAGAGATTGTTGATATAGAGAAATTGAGTATATCAAGGATTCAATCACGATAAATATTTTTTTTATTTTAGTAAAAGAATCCTAACATTTTAGTAGTGTCTAAAACCATATACAATTATGAACCCAAAACCATTATGTGTATGTTATATGAATAATTAAATTTAGGTTTAAACCTTGGTATGAATTTTTCACAATTATAAGACTGTCCAACTGCCTACAAGAACATTTCAGTCAAACAAGTAAATTTGCCTTGGATTTATAGTTTTTTGCTTTGTAGTCATGCTCTCCTCGGTGTAAGATCGAGGAATAAATTATCATTAAATGAAATATTTACAACTGCATAGCCAAATACAAAAATAAATCCACATGCGTTTTGGCGTTTCAATAATTCAATATGTTGCTAGATTATGAGCTGAGAGGTCGGCTAGATTCACCCTAGCGGTAGAGAAAAAGCGCACTTCCTCTATAAAAAGACACGTGTATACCCTTGATTGAAAATCTGGAGATCTTGACGTGGCCAATGGACAAAGCCCATGAGGATTGAAGCAAGTAGTTGAGTTTTTGTATGCAAGAGGGGGTAGCTAAGATTCTCATTTTTGCTCACGTGTCAGTTTCATAACCGGGCTTTAAGCAAGGGAAGAAATGAGAGTGAACCTATGCAATTTTATTTATTTTTGTTGAAAAGTTTTTGCAATTTCATATTAAAAATTTGGAACGACTTGGATAATAGTATTTACTTAAGTTTCTTGTCTATTTCTCTCCAAATAAAGGAAAAAAAAGAACAAAAATTGGTTCTTAATCATCATAAAATTTTTGTATATTTGAAAAAATAAAATAAGAAAAAAATTATAAATAAAATAACAAAAATATATATTAATATACAAAATTTAATCTGAAGTTATTGAAGGATAAAAAAAATTATGTAGTAGTTTTGTAACAATAGACCTATAAGAATTAATGAAATATTAAATTATAATATTTTATTTATATATGTATGACTACTCAATAGGTTTTACCAATTCATTAGGTTTGAATTATTCAACCGTTTAAATGATTAAATTTTACGAAATTCATCTAAATTGCACCATCTAAATTTTAACCATTTTTAAATTTTACTATCAAGTAATATTATGAATTTAATATTATTAATATAGTTCATTTTACAAAATAAATACAACTTTAATAAATTAGACCCTTCTAAAAGCCCAGTTAGCAGTACTTATTTATGCTATCCCTTACTTGGTTCCTTTTAAGGTCCATAATCATCAAATGATATCAAGTGGATAGTGGAAATTAATTTAATTTTTATATATTTTATAATTGAAAACTAAATGAAACTTGAAAGTGAGACGACAGTGACTATGAATCATTTGTTATATTCCTTCATGTCATGACTTTTTCCATACATACCTTTTAAATTCTTCTTTTGAATTGAAGCATGTATTCAACTGTCTGATTTCAAATATTCCACGAAATAAAAGGTTTGAGTTCTTATTCCTGCTTCAGTACCCTTTTTCTTTTCTAACAAGGGTAAATCAATTATTTCCAAGAAGGGAGTATAGCTAGGGGCGAGTAAAAGAAGATTGGACCAATGATCTAATTGAATCAAATGTGGTTTAAGTAAAATGATTCGATTCAATTGATCCATTAAATCTATTGGTTCAAAAAGTTTGATTCAATTATTTTATTTAGTGGGTTTTCGATTTTAAAATTTTTAGACCAAACCGAATAAAAGATTGAATTTTTTTTTTTATTTGGAGGAAGGGGGATTCAAACCTTGCTTTTAAGCAGAGAAATCATACACCAATCAATGAGTCAAATGCTCGAGTACGATCAAACTAATATTTTAGATATATTATTCTTAAATTTATATAAAATATATATTTTTATTAATAATTTTTATTTCATATTTTATAATTATGGATAAAATTTATAAGTTTTAATATTAGATTTACCTAGAGAATTTACAAACTGAAGTTGAAAGATTGAAAGTCTCAAGAAGATTGAAGATCAAATGATAGATTCAGAGGCTGGTAACAAGGAGAAAGTGTCTTGTGCATGTCATGTGACTATTTATTGTAAATAGCTCCTTTTTACTTTCTACTTTTTTTTACTGTATAGTAATTATTCAGTTAGTTAGTAGTTAAGAGTGTTGACTTTACTCTTTACTTTTAATAGATTGATATAAATAGTCTGCTTGTAATCATTTTTCTGGTTCTAATGAAGAATGAAGCATTTTTCTTCTTCCTCAATATTCTTTTATTTTCCTTAATCTATGAACAAGCTCACTCGATTTTAACATGGTATCAAAACGGGTGACCTTATAGTGATAACTGCTACCGATTTAGGCAAGCATCTTGATCTTCTTGCTTCTTGAATCGATGTTGATTTGTTTCTATCTCCTACTCAAAGGATAGTAGAAAATTTTATTTGTTAATTTCTTGATTTTAGGATTTCTTGTTTGTTTGATTTAGAGATTTCTGGTTTATGGAAATTTGGTAACAATGACGAACACCAAAATAAATTCTTCTTCCTCATTTAAAGATTTGCCAATGGCAAATCAATTAAGCTCAAGGGCTAGTGTTTCACCAAAGAAGAATCCTCAATCACCATTTTATCTGCATCATAGTGATCATCCTAGATCGCTAGTAACAAACCCTAAGCTGACAACAAATAATTACGTGCCTTGGTGTAGATCGTTGTTACTTGCCTTTTTTGTTAGAAATAAGATTGGTTTTGTGAATGGTACTATACCTAAACTAGAGCCTATGGATCCTTTATTTGAGTCGTGGAATAAATGTAATGACCTCATTGTAGCTTGACTTTTGGACTTTGTAACCGCACCTATAACATCAACAGTTTTTTATATGGATAATGCCAGGGAAATTTGGAATACATTGAAATAGAACTTTGCACAACCAAATGACACTAGGGTATGTCATTTACTATACACTTTAGGCAATTTAACACAAGGGACTAGGTCTATGGTACCCTTGCCTTCAAATTGTCATGCTATAGGCTATAAATGAGTATATAAAGTGACAATCAAAGTTGATAGTAGTGTGGAAAGATATAAAGCACGCTTAGTAGTAAAAGGTTACAATCAAATTAAAGGCTTTGATTATCAAAAAACATTTAGCCTTATTGCTAAACAAACAACAGTTAGAGTTTTTCTAGCTATAGTAGCAATACAAAGATGGTGTTTAATGCATATTGATGTTAACAATGCATTTCTTCATGGAGATCTTTAAGAAGAAGTTTATATGGAAATACCACCTAGTTATTCAATTTAGGGGGAGTATTCATCTAATACAAAGCTAGTTTGCAAGCTGCACAAGTTCTTATATGGACTTAAACAAGCTTCTAGGTAGTGGAAATTTACCACTTGCCTTATCAAATATGGTTTTAAGTAATCTTTGTCAAATTGTTCTTTATTCACTTTGACTGTTGAAGATGGAATTTTTGGTGCATTGCTTTGTGTATGTAGATGATATTGTTATTGGTAGTACCTCTAATCAACTAGTTAATAGTATTAAAGAGAACTTAAGTTCTCAGTTCAAGTTAAAAGATTTAAAGGATTTAGGTATAGTCAAGTACTTCTTGGGATTAGAAATTGCTAGATCCCTTAAAGGGATATCAATTTGTTAACGCAAGTATGCTTTGGATATGCTTGAAGAATGTGGTTTACTAGCTGCTAAACTAGTGTCAACTCCTACGGATTATAATTACAAACTGTAGAAATCTGCTGAGGATAACAATTTGAAAGATCCTACGATGTATAAACAACTGGTTGGGAAGTTACTGTATTTGACCTTCACAAGACTAGACATTTGTTATGTTGTTCAAGTGTTATCTCAGTTTATAGATAGGCCTTCCAATGATTATTTATTTGCTACACTTTGAGTTTTAAGGTACTTGACAGGAGCACCAAGGCAAGGACTCTTGATGCATTCACAATCAAACTTGAAAATGCAAGCTTATTTTGATAATGATCGGGTAAGCTGTCCTAATACTCTAAAATTAGTAACTAGATATGCTTTGTTTCTTGGGAATTCGATGGTTAATTGAAAAGCTAAGAAACAATTGTGGTTGCCAAAAGTTCAGTTGAAGCTGCATATTTTTCCATGGCAGCAACATCTTTATGAGATAGTTTGGATCAAATTCTTATTGGTAGATTTTGGAATTTGTCAAACAGATGCTGTGAAGCTATATTGTGACTATTAATCTGCTATTTACATCATCAAAAATCTTGTGTTTCATGAATGTTCAAAACACATTGTGCTCAATTTTCACTTTATTAGAGAAAAAGTAATTATAGGTTTCATAAAACCAATGTATGTTTCAACAACAGATCAACTTGCAAATCTTTTTACTAAAGCTTTAAAACTTAAAAATTTTCGTAAGTTACTTAGCAAGATGAATGTGTATAATATACATAGTTCATTTTGAGGGGGAGAATTAGATATATTTGGAAAACTTTTTAATTGAATTTGAAAGATTGAAGATCAAATGACAAACTCAAAGGCTACTAACAAAGAGAAATTGTCATGTGCATGTCATGTGACTATTTATTGTAATAGTTACTTTTTACTTTTTACCATTTTTTTACTGTATAGTAATTATTCAGTTAGTCAGTAATTAGGAGTGTTGACTTTATTCTTTACTTTTAACAGACAAATATAAATAGTTTGTTTGTAATCGTTTTTCTAATTTTAATGAAGAATAAAGTATTTTTCTTCCTCCTCAATATTCTTTCATTTTTATTAATCTGTGAACAAACTCACTCAATTTTAACATTTAATATTGTAATTTGTAAAAAAAAAAAAGTGAATAAAATTTGATCTTTTGGTCCAAAATTGAACTAACCGAATCGATTCGATATTTAGTCCATTTGATCTTCTTTTATGTTCAAGTCGGTTCTAATCGATTTTCTAAAAATATTTGGTTTATTTAGTCCTTAGATATGATAGACCAAACCTACTAAACTATCTAATTGCTCACTCCTAAATATAGCATTTGAATGATAAAAAATTATTATTATTATTATATTATTATTGTTATTATTATTATTATTATTATTAATATTTAAATCGATTATCTTTCAACCTAAATCAAAACCCTTCTCTTGTACGATTGAGACAGTTTCCAATTTTTTTTTTTGTTTTTTGGTATAATTTCTCTAATACCATGTGTATATCCAATTCCAAATGTTTTCTCTATTCTAGCTGCTAAAAACGACATGATTAGAGCATCAACGCAGCGGAATAACAAAAATTGAAATAAAATAAAAACCATATCTCCTACTTTTGGATTACTTTGGTTGTTTAATACGAAGTTAAGCACCATATAAAATTAGAAAAAGTTTTACCTTTCCAAGTGATATCGTAATTAAATGGATTCCTTTTGGTGACAAAACGTGAACACTTTTTGTATGAAAGAATCCCAGTCACTCAATCACTTGGCCTCCAATGGTGCACACACGATTGCTATGGGCAGTTAAATTGAGATAACACTTGAACAATATAACAAGTGTTCTAAAGAGAGAGCTTTATGCCACGGGCTTGTGCTAGTAAGTGGACAACGATTTGTCCTCTTTTCTTTTTTGATTTCAAACAAAGAATCAAAGGAGAGGTTTTAAAAAAATTATAATAAACTTCTCAAGAGTGGCAGCACTCAAGAGAAAAACCATTTTTTTTTTGTTTCCTTCCCTTTAGAAAAAAAGAATGGCTATAATGTGATATTTATATCTAGGTTTAACTTATTAAAATTTACAAAATAAGTCATTAATATTATAACAATTATAATATTTAACCAATACCTAATTGAACTCTTTTAATTGGGTCCTTAGTAGTTAAAACCTAGAATTTGGTTTAAGTCTAACTTAAATCATCACACTTTCAATTTAATTCAAATTGCAACTTTTGTGTGTTACCTATTAGGTTCTGAATATGTTGGCAATGGAATTGAATTATAATTTTATTAATTAAATAACTTAAATAAATCATATTCAATTTTAAATTAACTAATTCAATTTCATAGACTAAAATTGGCATCTAGCAATGTATTATGACCACCCAATTGTTAGGAGAGTCAAAAGATTCTTTGGCAACCTTTCAGTGTATAGTTTATCAGTGTAATTCATTCTCTCATCATATATCCCGAAGATGATAAAAGCTTGATGTAGTGCTTATTCTTATTGATCTCCATATTTGTTCTTGTAGTTAGATAATTAACTTTATAGAGACTTATAAAACTCCTTTCATAATCTTCAAGTCTCCTTGGTCAAGGACTTTAATAAACTAATATCAACCAAAAACAGTTAGGATATGTCTCCTGCATCACTTGAGATAATGATTCCTATCTTAACCACTCATTTGCTTTCACATGCTTCATGCTATACCCAAAAGCATCCTATTTTGGCATCCCTGGTTAGGCTCATGTAAGGATGAAATCAAAGCATAACACTCCACACATAAGACAACTTGGTGTCTCAAGTTTATGGAGTATTTACACAACTGACACATGAGAAGTATTGCACAGATACTTGAGTGAAATACCAAATGCACTTCTCATGGCGGGTCATGTTCAATGAACTTGCTCTCCAAGGCATGCACCTACATTCTAGTTTCAAATATCTCTATACTTCAACTTATGAGATCGGTTGCTTACTTCTCAAGTAAGGAACATATAATGTACCAGTCTTTAGGTATCATTGATGTCTAGTCTCAATGATACATTGACCAAGAACATTTTGAGATTACGTTTTGATGCATAAAAATCTTATAACTGCAACCCAATATAGTTCCCTTGCAAAGCATATTAATCTCATGTACTTCATCTAAATAGACTTATAACTTGTTATAATTGATGTCTTATTGATGAAGAAAAACCTTTAATCATTTAACATGAATGATGTTGTTGCATGATTGGAATTAAGCCTTAACCAATTCCAATTGGCTGCAGGGCTCATCCCAACAGTAGCTAGGAGACATAAGACGCTTGCGGTCAAGTCGCGGGAGTCATTGACTACACTTGTACTACATTCTGAACTTGTTTACAATTAATCAAGGTCTAAGCTTGTAATTTTCTTTAACAATTTATGATTGTAATTCATTATCCAATTTTCAGTTATATGAAATTTAACAATCACGAGAACATAAATTATCTCCATAGTACAAAGTCCTTGAAAAAATGTGGTATTTGTGAAAATTCAAGTTATGTGCTGCTGGATTTAATGCTTCTCCTGATAAGGTGATACTACAACATCTGCATTCACTGATATTGTTATCAAATATATCCCTCCTATAACATGTTAAGATTTATTAGAATTCTGGCAGATGAAAGCTGTGAAGAAGCTTATCAATGGAGGAAGAAGAAGAGAGGGGTTTTGAGAAAGGGCCGGTGACAATTCAAACGATGCTTTCCCGAAACTGCACCAGCCAAAATTATGCCCATGGTACATCGAGTCTTATTCGCATATAAATGAAAAAGAACAATAATTTAGACGGTAAAATTAATCAAATTGCTGATGGATTGAATAGATTTAGACGTTAAATTAACAATTTCTTCAATAACTTTCTTAATGTGGGCACTAAACTTTTTTTTTTGGTGGATGGAAATTAAGCAGCCTCTTCCTTCATCTTACCCTTGATAGCTGCAGCCAACTGATCATAAGCTTCACCCCAGGCACTGCTCATCTCATCACTGCATTTCTCTTCTCCAATTGCCTCTTTAATTGTTCTCAAAAGTGCCTCTTTCACCACCTGAAACAGTGAATTGAAAATAGGAAATTGATTACTTTTATGGAATATTCAACCAACAGAACACATCTATATATGCAAATATAATGTGATTTGCTAAAAGGTACCTCAAAATGGGGACCAATGACACCATTCTTGAGATGAACAGAGCCCAGATACTTGAGAGTTGTGTCAGCCACCCATTCACTCTAAGTTGAACGGCTGCCTCGCATGTCTTGTTTGAAGGATAACATCAAATTAAGTATGTCGAATACATTAGATAATGTACCTATACGACATCTTGTTTATCAATTTTAGTTCAATATTCTTATACCAATACTAGCAGGTCTGTTATATTTTTCCTTTTACCTGTCCATTGAGCTGAATATACTTTCAGTTGTTAATTTAATGTCAAAATGCTTAAATCAATAATTAGTATGAAGAAGACAAATTTGGAAATGGCAGACAGGGCTCACCATCTTGAAAACCTTGACAGTATGAGCCTTGAGCTTGGGATTATTCTGCGGTATCTCCTCTGAGTCTCTCAGAAAAGAAAACATACTCTTTGCAGCCGGTGCAATCTCTAAAATTCTACAAAACAAATAGCATTACACAAACTAAAAATTTCTGCAAAGTACCAAACAGTTTCTCTCAGAGAAATGGTTAAGAATAAACAAATTTAGTTATACATTACTTACAGTGTAAAGAAACGCAAGCTCAGTTCAGGAATTTTCTGCTTCAAAAGCTCCCATGATTCCTTCACCAACGCTTCTTGCTTCTCAGTGAAAGCCATCTCTCTCCCAATACTAAATAATTCTTCCCCTTTTGTTTCTTAAAGGTACGGAGGGAGTGGAGCTCTCTATGTATATATATAGCTAGCTAGAGATATATCTACCTAGGGCAGTGTTTTTTTTTTTTACATGCAAGGTAATATATATTAATTGAATTAGCTGTTATAAAAAGGAGTGGTGGTGGATATTTACATGAGAATGATATTTTATATTAGCAATTAACGCCAAATTCAGATATGACTTCATTTGCTATTAATAATATCCACATACAGCTAACCTTTTATTTGTCTTTGTTTGGATATCTTAGACGTGCATAGATAGATGAAAGATCATCTGACTGAAAATCTGTCCAAATAGTTGGCTACCGTCCCGATATCTCACTGATTTTCTGCCTGAATATATACATTTATTATTTATTTATTTATTTAACATATATACATCAATGATTCATGATATTGGAGTGGTTACGGGATGCCACTTAACCCCTTTGAGAGAGAAACATGTAGCAACTTTATTTGATGGTCTTTTGAAGATATATTTGAGCCAACGATACTCCACCAATCAAGGCATAAACCATGACTTATTATTAAAAAAATGGTACAATATATATTATGTACAATTTTTTTATTCTTTTCAAATTCGAGGAAGAGAAACTTTGAATCAACTTATTTTAGTAGAGAAATATATATATCGAATGCATGTATAAAGTTGTGAAATACTAGGTTTGGGGCTTAGACCCTTTTAAATCTTGGGCTTCTTAGATGGGCCAAAATTGTGTCAGTACAGTCTTGGATGTTGGATTTGCATTTGAATTGGGTTTGAGTTTTAAGCCTTCTTTTATATTTCTGTTGGTTTGGATCTTCAACTTGGACCAGCCACCTTAATTTAGAAAAGAAATATATATATATATATATATATATATATATATTTATATTGAAATTAAAGTAAAAAATTTGATCCTAGTGTCAATGAGAGATCTTGTTTCAATGGTAAGGTAGAATTGTGGAAATACTAAAATTATTAGATGTCAAGTTAAAGTTTTACTTCGTGGGAGTTTGGTCCAGCTCTATATATAGTTATATAATTTGTTTAGGTAATTCATTAATTATACTTATTTTGGACGTAATAATTAGATCATAAATGTTGAAGAATTGTTGGAATAAGATTACAATATTTACTCATGAATGTAACTCTTAGCCAAATGGTCTTACCACTATTAATTATTGGGGGTATTATAGTAGTCACCGGTCTAGTTGCTAGGCTGATATGACTTCCTTGATTTCTACTTTACCATCAAACAAAGAAGACAACGTTTGAAAATCTTTCAATATCATATTGAATAAAATTATGACAATTATATGTGGATAACACTTACATCATCTCTAATTAAGATCCTAAAACCATTATTATAAGAAGATTGCACTATACAAATAACATTATAACAAAGTTCACCTGTCTCAAAGTTGTTCTATGATTGAGAATATGGTGATGTTCATGAGGATTAAGAGGTTGCAATTAAGAAGATAAACAAGTACCAGCTATAGATCATCAAAAGCTTGAAACTAACAGTACCTTAATAATGTGTAGATAAATATGTAAATAACTAACGTTTTTTGTTAGATTTCTTTATTCTTGTTGATGGAATTTGTATCGGTAGGTAACAGTTTTCTTTCCCATTCTAGATGCTTCAGCTAGCAACCCATGTATATAAAATGGGGTACTGTACATATGACCTGTAATGAATGAAAAATACGATTCGTTCTCTCAATTATTCCTTATGTCTTCGTACCTAGCGGTCATCATTTGTCTTCTTACCCAACAACCATCATGGTATTAGAGCAAGTTGAGCAAGGGTTTATTCATTGAAATCCTCTCACAATAGTTTGCAAATTCATCAACAGATTTTGTATTCCTTTTTCCCTTTTTCCATATTGTTCGATCCTGTTCAAATTACCAGTGATTAAATAATTCTAGAAATCATAAGAACAGTGGAAGAAGATGAAGAAGTTTTGACTGAAACAGAGCAAAAACCTTATTTTGGAACTCTACACAATCTCTTTATATTTCAGACTTTGTATAAAGAATTTGAAAAGTCCAAATCTATAGATCCTAAGATGTAGCCTTGATCGTAGAAAAAATGAAACTAACTTGAAGCTTAGCACAGGATTCAATATGAAAACCAGTGCAAAGCAACGGTATAACAGACTGGAAAAACAACCTTGGCTTAAAGCCTTACAAAAAGAAATAAATGATACTGTATGAGTAAAGATTAAGTAACAATCAAAGAAAAACGACACATTTTCACAATGTTTTATAACAACAAATTAGTAAAGTAAAAAACAACTCCTGCTTGTTGTGTTTTATCACCAATGGCTACGTTTTATCTTCAAACCACCATTGTAGCCTGCCTTCTGGTTTGCTCCTTTTTTAACAACCATCTCAGCTTCACAATCACCTAGTAAAGATCACTTTTCTAACACACCTCCTTAATCTTTAGCTTTGCAAACACCCAAACCAGATCTTAAAATCTCAAATCTTTCACAGCTAAGTCCCTTGGTAAAAATATCAGCAAGCTGATCTTCAGTTGAGCCATACTTCAAATCAACCTCATTTTTCTTCACAGCATCTCTCAATGCAAGAAGTTTAACTTGGATGTGTTTAGTCTTGCCATGATGCATCGAATTCTTGGTAATAGCTATGGCAGACTGATTATCAATATTAAGCAGAATTCCTTTAGTCAGAACCATTCTCAAATCAGATAAAACTTTTCTTAACCACTGAGCTTGATTTGCAGCTACTGCAGTGGCTATATACTCAGCCTCAGTAGAAGATTGAGCCACAATTTCTTGCTTTTTTGAATTCCATGAGAACACAACACTAGCAAATGAATAACAGTAACCACTTGTATTCTTAGAGTCATCTACTAAACCTGCCCAGTCACTATCACTATACCTAACAACTTCATAACTTTCATTCTTCAAATATTTGAGACCAAAATTAACAGTTCCTTTCACATATCTGATAACTCTCTTTGCTGCCTTAAAGTGATCCTGTGATGGAGATTAACCTTGAAAAAAGACAAGTTGCATACATGATATCTGGTCTAATAACAGATAAGTATAACAATGAGCCTATCAAGCTTCTATCTAGCAGGCTATTTTGCATCACGAGAACTATCACATTTACTGAATTTAACTCATATAATGAGTGGTGTAGAAATAGACTTGCATTCACTCATATTGAACTTCTTCAATAAGTCTTTAGCATACTTGGCCTTATGTAGAAAAATTTTACCATTACTTTATTGAACCTCCATACTTAGAAAATTGGTCATTAGTCCCAGATTTGTCATTTCAAAAGCAAACATCATTTGAGCCTTGAAACCCTTCAAATACTCTTTATCTAGACCAGTTATTAATAGGTTATCAACATATAAAGCTACTATCAACTTAATTGAATCATCAACCTTCTTCACATACAAGGTTGATTCTATCAAGCTTCTGTTAAACCCTAAACCCCTAAAATATTGATCAACTTTGTCATACCAAACTCATGGAGCTTGTTTAAGACCATATAAGGCCTTTACTAGCTTAAAACTTTAGTTTCTGAGCCTTTTACAACATAACCTTTTGGCTGTTCCACAAAATGTCCTTTGTCAATATGCCATTCAAGAATGTAGACTTCACATCAAGATGACTAATCTTCCAACCTTGTTTAGCTAACAATGTTACAAGTAATCTTATTGTGTCAAGCTTGACAACAGGTGCAAATGTCTTGAAATAATCAATGCCATAAGTCTATGCAAACCCTTTCACAACTAGCCTAGCATTGTACTTATTCATTGTACCATCAAGATTCAACTTAGTCTTGAAAACCCATTTAACACCAATAAGATTTTGATCCTTAGGCCTCTTTACCAAATTTCAGGTATTATTCTTAAGAATCATACTTATTTCAGTGTCCATTGCGGCTTTCCAATTAACATATGCACTGGCCTCAGTAAAACAAGTAGGTTCTGCAACAACAACATTACATCTATTATTAACGTTAGCTAAGGATCTAGTTCTTGTGACAGCTAAACTTTCATCTTCAATGTCTTCAGTCTCACTGCCTTCATCATCAACAATTTTATCAGACATTTCAACCAATACAATTGTCTCAGCTGTATTTTTCTCAAAATTCCATTTATGCCCTTCATAGAGATCACTTCTTTATTGATGAACAATCTCTCAGTCTTGACATACAATAGTTTATATCCCTTAAAGACTTCACTATATCCTAAGTGATTTGCTTGTTGAGCCTTGGAACCAATTTTGAACTTTTCTCATCAACAACCTTAGCAAAGCAAACACATCTAAAAACCCTAAAATGAGACACTGTTGGTTTATCATTATACCACAGTTCATAAAGAGTTTTTGATGTTAGAGCTTTAATATAGGTCACATTTAGCATATAATTTGCAGTACTCACATAAAACCTTTTAGGTAAATCCATTTGAAACAACATGCATCTACTCATCTTCGTAAGAGTTCTATTTTTTCTTTCTGCAAACCCATTCTGATAAGGACTATAAGTGACAGTTAATTGATGTCTAACTCCCAAACGCTCCAAATACTTCTCAAACTCTGATGAAGTGAATTTTGAACCATTATCACTTATCATTGTTTTGATATGCAATTTTGCAAAGTTCTCCACTAATTTCTGAACTTAATAAACTGTTGCAAAGTATCAGATTTATGCACTAGAAATAAATCCAGCATAACTTGGTAAAATCATCAATGAAAAGTATAAGTCTACCCAATTTTATAAGAGTTCTGTTTTTTCTTTCTGCAGTCCCGTTCTAATGAAGACTATAAGTGATAGTTAATTGATGTCTAACTCCCAAACTCTCCAAATACTTCTCAAACTTTGATGAAGTGAATTCTAAACCATTATCACTTCGTAGTGTTTTGATATGCAATTCTGCAAAGCTTTCCACTAAATTTTCTAACTTAATAAACTACTGCAAAGCATCAGATTTATGCACTAGAAAATAAATCTAGTAGAACTTGGTAAAATCATTAATGAAAAGTATAAAATACTTACTACCTTTCAAAGATGCTTGTTTCAAAAAACCACAAAGATCAAGATGATTTAGTTCTAATTTCTAATTAGCCTTCCACCTCATCTTTTTAGGATATGGCTTTTTACATTGTTAAAATTACCATGTTCAAATTACTAGGATTAAAGAATTCCAGAAATCAAAGAATAGTGGAAGAAGAAGTTTTGACTAAAAACAAAGGAAAAACTTTATTTTGGAACTCCATACAATCTCATTACCTTTTCAGACTTTATATGAAGAGTTTGAAAATTCAAACTCTATAGATCCTAAGATGTAGCCTTGATTGAAGTAAAAATGAAACTAACCCAAAGCTAAGCACAGGATTCAACATGAAAACCAGTGCAAAGCAATGGTATAATAGACTAGAAAAACAACCTTGGCTTAAACCCTTACAAGAAGAAATAAACAACACTGTATGAGTAAAGACTAAGTAACAATCAAAGTAAAACGACTCACTTTTACAACATTTTATAACAACAAATATAGTAAAGTAAAAAAGACTCCTACTTGTGTTTTATCACTAATAGCTACTTCATATCTTCAAACTACCATTATAGCCCGCTTCTAGTTTGCTTCTTTTCAACTACCATCTCAGCTTCACAATCGCCAAGTAAAGATCATTTTTTTAACATGTCATCATCAATAATTTTCATCAATACTTTTTAGACCCATTTTCTCCTATCAAATTGTTCATCGTTCATTAGTAATTTCCAAATTATGACTTCTTTTCAATTAACCTCCTTTCAAACAACCTTCATTTCAAAATCTCTTCTCTTACCGATTAAAGACCCAAGGTCTCCATATTTTCTCTATTACATGACCGTGGGATTGTTGTCAAACCTTGCTTTGTAAAATAATTATAATGTCATTCACATGCTCGATAGAATGTTTGTATATTTAGGAAGTTTGAGAAATCGTTAAAAGATGATATTGCCCTTAATGGTACTATTGAGTCGATTAAGCCTCAAACTAGTACAAATAGGAATTTTAAGGTGAAATTAAGAGTTTCACAGTTCAGGGATGACTCAAAATGGTAATTCGGAGTTTGAGGATCAATTCGGAGTCAAACCAGAATTTTCACTATCTAGGGGTAAAATCGTAATTTTTCCACCCGTAGACAAAATTTGAGATTTTGAGAGAATTTAGATCACATTTGACAAATTGGAGAATGGTATGAGTATAAGGGATGAAAAATATGTCTATGGGCAATTTTTCAGTTTTTGAGGCAAAAATGTAATTTTTCACTTTACGGGGGTAAAAGTGTAATTTTTAAAAATTTGCTCCACCAAAACTTTGGAAAAGTCTAGAAATTTCATGGAAGATATGGATAAGTGAAGAGGATTGAGTGGTAGAATAAGAAAGTCAAAAAGAGGGCTAGAAAAAAATAAAATAATAAAATATTCAAAAAGTAAATAAAATAATAATATTTTATTAAGCCTATTAAAAGGCTTGAAAATTTCAGAATTCTTCATTTGGAGGGTCAGCCAAAACCAGCAGGAGAGAGAGAGAAATAAGAACAAACCCTAGAGTGAGAAAATTCAAAGAAAAAGTGTGATTTTTCAAGGAATCAAGTGTTTAAAGGTATGATTTTTCAAGCTTAGCTTGAGATTTATCATTTTCATGCATTTCTCCTTATTTTCTATGGTTAAATTATGTGTTTTGATGATGGATTCAAATCTGATGATATGGGTTTAGAGAGAGAAAGTTGTTAGATTAATTTGATTTTGAACTATATTAGTGTTTAGTGTTAGTTTAACATGTTTATGAGTAAAACAACAAGAAAAATATTCATTTTCTCCATGAATTTCTCTAGGTCGAATCTAGCCAATGGTGTGTGAGGATGAGGTTGACTTTATTTTAAGAGAATTAGATGGAAAAATGATGAATTATGAGGTTGGAAATTAAATGGGAATTTTTGGTGCAAAAAAATTGAAATTTCTACCCACTAGGGGTAAAAGCGTAATTTGTGATCCGAACTGATAAATTGGACCACATTCACAGTCATTGAGGTATTGTGGATATAATTGGATAATTGAAATTGAAATGGATGGAATTGGAGTTGAATTGGAGATTTTAGAAATTTACACCGTGTATAGGCAAGTTAGGTCGGACATTGTGATTAAGCGAATGTCCAAACATTTCACACCCTATCTAGTGCATACGCATAGATAAGAGCCTGAAATAATATATATTGATTTGACACAAATTATTGAATTTTTTGTGTCATGTATTGTGGATAGGTGGTGAGCTATCTGATACGGGTAAAAGACTACACCCGAGGATCGAGAATAGGAGTATATGTACTCTTATTACTGTGAGTAAACTTACTATCATCTTAATTATCTAGAGTAAATTTATTTAATTGTGTGATTTATGGAAAAATAGTTTAATTAGAAAATTATTGTGTTTTATGGGAAAATGAGATTTTATAAAATAATTTTATAAATTTTTTGCAAATTTAATAATGATTTCAAAAATAAAGTAATTGGAGACCTATACTATGATTGTGTTGTTTATCCATGATTTTACATTAAATGGCTTATGATAAATGTGGGTATGACTGGTTATTTTTATGATTTTAAGAATATGTGAACTGCTTTGATTTGCCTTGAATGTGTTAAGTGAGCCATGTCATACTATTGTGATTTTATTGGTTGGTGGATTATAAAGTGGGCACTGCAGTGACGAGGGTTCCGTGGGCTAGCCTAATTAGAGGGGCACGGTTCTCAATTATTGAGCTTACCTCGATTGGAGAGGCGCGTAGGATAACTCCCGAGGTAAGATTTGAGTACACTTCACGCTGGCCACCACGTGAAAGTGGGACTCAGCCAACGCCAAGGAACGGCTGTGTTGTCAGAGGTGAAATGTGTTTGTGTGTGTGACAATAAACAGCCTTGGCGGTCTCGGTAAGATGCTTTCGCGAGGTATCCCCGAGAATGAATTTTTGGCAAGGGCCAAGTTTTTGAAAAGTGCATAAGCCATGTTGAGTAATTAGATGAAATCCAATTATTTATATGGGTTGAGATGAATTATTTTAATTGTCTCCTATTACTCGGCTTTAGATTATTTTGATGATGTCTGTCTACTCACTGGGATTTTATAATCTCACCCCTTCTTCCTATACATTTTTCAGGCTCATAATAGGCAGTAGACTGTCAATTGCATCGAGAAGTAAATTTCGGAGTTGCATCCTAAAAAGCAAGGTTATAGACTTAAACCTTCTCAATTATTTGGGAGCTCACGTATCATTGTAATTTAAATTACATACTCCAATTTTTTATATTACAGTATGTATAAATTTATTTTGTTTTTATGTGCAGAAAATTAATTTTTGATGTTTCAAAAATATATATATATATATATTGTTTTACATTAAAATAGATTATTTTAATTAATATTTTTATATTATTTTATTTTTCAAAAAAAAGAAAAGAAAAAAAGATAGAGAAATGGAAAAACTGGTACGAAAGCCTTGCAAGGTCTCGAAGGGCAATTGGGGGAAGAATGTCTGTCGAGGCTTCGCGGCGGTTGTCACGGACTCGATGGGAGTTCCGGGTCGTGACAATTGTGGTCATCAACCCCAAGCTCACTTCAAGCAACCACTACCAGTGGAGTCATACATTCTTGTTGGTTTTATCGATTCGCAACAAGACAGGATTCATTGATGGTTCAATCAAGCAATCAAGCTTGATTGATGAGTTATACTTTTCATGGACTCGCTGCAACAACCTCATCGTAGCGTGGTTGCTTGAATCTATTTTTGAACCAATAGCCACCAATGTTTCATACATGAACTCAACAGTTGAGATATGGTAGACTCTCAAAAATCGCTTCTCAGAGCCAAACAACACCAGGATATGTAATCTTTAATATTCTTTGTGTAATATCACACAAAGTACGTGCTTTGTTGACTTTTATTTTATTGAGCTGGATGGAATTTGGAAAAAGCTAAAAAACTGTCATCACTTGCCTCATTATGAATGTGAGAAATGCACACAATCATGTTTTCAAAAGTATATTGAGTTATGGGAGAAGGATAGAGTGTTTAGGTTACTTAATGAAAGCTTTTAAGCTCTTAGGTCTCATGTTATAATGATAAAGCCATTCCCAAGCTTAGATGAGGCTTACAATCTAGTTTTTAGGGAAGAATCACAAAGGTTAATCTTAATGTAGAGTCAACTTCTATTAGATACAATTGCTATAGTAACAGTGACAGAAAGTTAAAAAAGATTTAAGAATGATGTTGTATGCTCACATTGTGTAAAAAATGGACATGTCAAAGAAAAATGCTACCGTATTATTAGTTCCCTCCTAACTTTAAGTTCACAAAAGAGAAAGGTAATTTTAGAAGGAAAGCAATGTCAACTATTGCAAGTTCAACAAGCCAGTCACAAGTTGAAAACCAAGAGGATCAGGAAGATAGTCTTGTACCCAATTACTCTTTGACTAAAGGGTAATTTCAAAGGCTTATAGCTCTTCTCATTGAACATTCTTTGGATAGCATTGATGATACACTAGTAAAACTAGCAAACCATGCCATAGCAAACTTAGCTCTCAAAGGCAACAACTCACAGAATCATACAAAAGTTCATCATCATCAACAAAATCATGCAGTAGTTAGTTCCTCACAACCTTTCATTGTCAAGTCTAAAGTTTGTAGTATCATTCTAAAATCTCAACCTTCTTGTAATCATAATTGTTTCTCTACATCACATAACATCAATAATGGTTTCATGTTGGACTGCAACTTTTGGATTGTGGACATTGGGGCAATTGATCATATAGCCTATTCATTACATTGTTTCACCACTTTTAAGTCAATTGAAGGAGTCTTTGTCGAGCTATCTAACAATGTTAGGGCATTAGTTACACATATAAAGACAGTTCAAATCATTCCTACTTTGTTATTAGACAATGTTTTATAATTTTTACCCTCTTTCAAGTTCAATTTAATTTCAATGAGTTAATTGTCTAAATTTGAAATCATTGTCTAATCTTCACTAATAAATATTGCATCATTCAAGAGACACCTTCATGGACAATGATTGGTGTTGTTGAAATGAAGGCAGGCCTATATTTTTAGTAATACAAGCTGCTTGGTAAAAGATCTTAAAGACTAGTTTTGCTTCTGCAGTTGTTACAGCACCAATTTGATAATGTGCCTGTCACGACCCAAATTCTGGGCCATGACTGGCACATGGGCCCAATGAACATAGCCCACTAAGCCCAAGCAAGCCTATTTATATAACATGTTCATCATTCCATCAAAAGTTGCTAAAGTCACATTTCATAGTTTCAATTCAAAATAATGCTAATCCTTACCAACTCATAGTGGCATTACCAATCAAAATATACATATATTGTCTAAAACATACATCTTAATAATTTACATCAGGTTTGTCTATACACAACAAAAAGGATACTCGACTTCCAGCGGAGAGACCCAGGCGAAAGTGCAGCTATTGAATGCTGAGATACCTACCAAAGAGATGAATCTACGAGGAAACCTCGACCTAGTTACCGACTGCCTCCTGATCTGAAAACATGAAGTTAAAACAGTGAGTATAAACCTAGTGAGTGAACAAAGGAAGGGAACAAGCAAACGATAAGAAAAGTTTAAGAAATCATGATGCATTTATTTTCAAAACAATGCAATTTAGTTTAATTCTTATTAAAACCCCTCATTAAACCCTTAATTGGTTAATCACTTGATGATGAAGGATCCATACAAAACAAAGAATTTGAAAAGTGAAAACTTTAGTAGCATGCAAGCAAGTCAAGTGAAATGACAAGTCCTCACTGCAGTAGAAAGGCATTAGCTGGTCGAGGGTTTCTCTCTAAAACCCCTCATTTCAAACTTAATTAATTAATTTCTTGATGTTGGAAGTCCATGATCAACTATGATGTTGAAGAAGTGGAAAATATGGCAAAGACCAAACAAGGTAGCAAGCACAACAGAAGGCTTCTCATTGCAGCGAAAATTTCCTGTAAAGGCCATTCTGCTGCAATGACAAAATCAACTTGAAAATACTTAGCAATTTTCAAGGTTCAACATGCAAGATTTCACATACATTACAACCATATACCATATTCATGAACTTTCTATTGCGCATATATATATATATATATATATATATATATATATATATACATACATAACCACCAATACCACTACCGCCTCAACCAACTCATGTGCAACCCCCATATCGCGCACATAGTTGGAGTCATCATGTGCATCCCCCACATCGTGCACAACTAATACTGCCGTGTGCATCCCCCACATCGCCCATAGGTAATATCATCATCCACACTCCCGCACCCGTCATCACCGGCATGTGCTCCCCCACATCACGCACATGCCTGGTTATAATTACAAACAATATTACTATCAATACATATCATATATATTTAGATATATATATACATAAAACAAGGCACATGGATTCATCATAGTCGCACTCCACAATGCAAAACGTTTCATTAAAAGCTTGTTCCCATGCATATTTTAGAGAAAAACAGATAAAATATTTCAATGGATTTAATCAAACACATATGCCTTAATCCAAAAACATTTTAATGCAAGTTCACTCACCGGTATTTGTTAAATCTTAACCTAACTCCAACTTCCTCTAATGGTCCAAATGGGGCGGTGGGGCTTCGTTGGAACCTATCATCACATTAGCATCACAATTAACTCAATTCGCATAACTATAAATTCTAAAAGCTATCTCTTAACTAGTTTCCAATTGCCATTAAGTGGCTATCTATTTTCACTATCCTAATCACTCTAAAATGAATAAACAACCTCAACTACAAAACACTCACAAGTCTAATCACTAGCCATTCTCAACACCTAAAAATCAACTCTAATTCACTACTCACCTTGGTAGCTTTGTAATTGAATTTCTTTTCAAAAATTTTCAAGCTATTATAAAAGCTCCCTCTTTCTCTCTCTAAAACACCTAACTAGTGAAAGGAAGTATGGAAGTAAGACTTTTTAAGGGTTTTAAAGTGAGAGAGTGAAAGAGCACAAAAGGTTCTATGAAAAAGTGCACAAAAGCATGAAAATTGGAGCTAGCTTGAGAGAAGTTATGGAGGTTTCAAAACAAGCTTCCATGGAGGATGAAAGAAAAATGAGATGGGAGGAAGAAGAAGAAGAAGCTACTAGAAAAATGATAGTTATAGCTAAAGCTTATCTAAACTCTACTTAAATTACGAAAATACCGTTAACAAGTTGACTTTGTCTTCCTCCAATCCTTTGTGCAATCTTTTTACTCTTTTAACACTGAGACAAAGTCCATAATAGTCTAAAAATACTCGAGTTCACAAAAACTTAAAAATTGAGACTCGAGATGAAAAATGACCATTTTGCCCCTACCTTGGAAATCAACATTATTTCTATTTCCTTCGTCATTTTATCCTTATTTTCATCATTCATTTATGCCTTATGCCTACTTAGGCCTTAATAATGTTTGAAAGCATACTTTTAAGGGCTCACTAAGGAAATGATGAAATTACCCTTAATTAGTGATATCGTGTCTACTTCTAGCCACGAGTTTATAAAGATCAAGGTCTAATAATGCCATTAGGCTTTAATCTTTGGCACAATAGGTTAGGGCATGTGCCATTAAGTAGAATGAAACAAATTAATCAAGTTTGTCCTAATATCTCCTATAAGGAAAATTCAGTTTGTTATGTTTACCCTTTGGCTAGACAAAAATGTTTACCTTTTCCAGTACATGTGAAACTTTCCAAATCTTCATTTGATTTAATACACACTAATGTTTGGGGACTTTACTATATTAAATCAATATATGGACATCAATTTGTCCTTACCATTATTAATTATTTCACAAGATTCACATGGGTTTTTCTGATGAGATTTAAATATGATGTTGCATCCATTATACCTTCTATCTCTAGTATCGTAAAGAACCAATTCAATAGCATTATCAAGAAGCTAAAGTCAAACCATGGGACAAAATTTAACCTATTTGAATTTTATGGCTCTAATAGAATAATACATAGTTTGTCTTGTGTATAAACACCTAAACAACATAGTATTGTTGAAAGAAAGCATCAACATTTAATAATTGTGGCTAGATCATTGTTATTTCAATCATTTTTACCTACCAGATTCTAGGGACATGTTGTTTTAGCACCAACTCATTTAATTAATGGAGTTCTAACAAGTGTTATTAATTATGACAAAACACCCTATGAGATGTTATATCACAAAATTCTTTCTTATTTTCACCTGAAAGTCTTTGGGTGCTTATACTTTGCTTCAACTTTTATAGAGATAGAATAAAGTTTCAACCTAAAGCTAAAAAGTGTATTTTTCTAGGATACCTAGTGGAGTGAAGGGATATTAACTATATGATCTAGTTAATCATCAATGTCTCATATCTAGAGATGTAGTATTTCATGAAAGCATCATCCCATGTAATACTGTTAATAATATCAATGATTCCACATTAAACATTACATTAAGCTCACCATCGGATCAATTTAATATTTCTTTTCTAACTCTAGATTTTTCAACATTGCATACTGATCATGTAAGTCATAATGATTCATCAAACACTATTGATTGCACTTCATCTACACTTATTTCTACTTCAAGTTCACCTTGTCTTCATGATATAACTAATGATGATGAGTCTCTCTCTGATTCTACTAATCATGGAATTTTCTTTCAAAATGACCATTATACCTCTAACACAAAAAATACCATTTCAATCTATGATTCTTCTCACGAACCAACCCTAAGGTAAAGTACTAGAACAAAGAAATTTCCCAAGTATCTTGAAGTTTATGATCACCCATTATTTACTAATCTTGCATTGCTTAAAAACATCATTGCACATCCTATACAAAACCATATTTCCACTGTAAAACTCTCTACTACTCATTAAACCTTTACCACAGTATTATCACAAATTCTATAACCTACCTCTTATCATCAAGCTATTTAATTTTCTGAATGGAATAAGGCCATGAACATAAAATTAAAGGCCTTAAAGGAAAATATGACATGGACAATCATGCCTTTTCCATTTGGTTTTCAACCCATTGGATGTAAATGGGTTTTCAAAGTAAAATTGCTTGCTTATGGAAATATTGAGAGGTATAAAGCTAGGTTGGTGACCAAGGGTTTTACTCAAAGTGAAGGGTTTTACTCAAAGTGAAGGGTTTGATTATAATGAAACATTCAGTCTCATTGCTAAACATACTACAATTCCAATGTTCTTTTCTTTAGTTGCTATTCATGGTTGGCATTTATCACAACTTGATATTAACAATGCTTTTCTATATGGTGATTTGTATGAGGATGTTTTTATGGATTTGCCTCAGGGGTATATGGTCAAGGGGGAATATGCATCTAATGCTAGATTAGTTTGCAAGCTTCATAAGTCTTTGTACGACCTTAAACAGGCATCAAGGTAATGGAATACAAAATTCATATAATGTTTGATGAATTATGGATTTGTGCAATTTAAAGTTAACTACTTTTTTGTAACCTTGATATCTAGGGACAACTTCATTGGTTTATTACTCTATGTTGATGACATAGTGATAACTAGCTCAAGTCTAGACCTTACAATGGGTGTTAGAAATCATTTGCAGAAATGTTTTAAACTTATGGACCTTGGAACACCAAAGTACTTTTTAGGCTTGGAAATAGCAAGATGCAATAAAAGTTTTCTTTTGTGTCAAAGGAAATATGTTATAAATTTATTGAATGAACATGGAATGCTAGGTTGTAAATCTGTTACAACCCTAATTGATTATAATTGAAGATGCATAACAAATATCAAATCCTAGTAAATACAGGCAGTTAATTAGAAAGTTTATCTATCTAACCTTCACAAGGCCTAATATCACTTTCACAGTGCAGTCTCTTTCACAGTTTATGGACAAACCAAGTGAGACTCACCTATAAGCTGTATATCGAGTATTAAAATACCTAAAGGCTGTACTAGGACAAGGAATCTTATTTCCTACAAATTCTTTATTGCAACTACAAGTATATGTTGATAGTGACTAGGTAGGATATTGTGATACCAGAAAATTTGTCACAAGCTATGCAATGTTCCTTGAAAGTTTTTTGATCAACTAGAAGTCCAAGAAACAAAGTGTTGTTGCTAGAAGCTCTACTAAGATTGATTATAGAGCTATGGCATCAACTTCTTGTGAATCGATGTGGTTTGTTTTCTTGCTGCAAGATTTCGAAATTATGCATACATTAACAATAAATTTCTATTGTGACAACCGATCAGCAATCCATATATGAACGAATCCAACCTTCCATGAAAGAACGAAGCAAATTGAGATGGACTACCACTTCATTAGAGAAAAGGTACTTGTTGGACTTCTAAATCCAAAGTATGTATCTACTAACCTACAGCTAGCTGATTTGCTTACCAAAGCCTTGTAGCCAAAACAGTTTAACTCTCTACTTGACAAGATGAGCATTCAAGACATACATGCTCACCTTGAGGAAGGGTTTCAAAGCAGATCTGTGATTGAGAATACTATGATTCTCATAAGGATTAAGAGGTTGCAATTAAAAAGATAAATAAGTACGAGCTCTACATCATCAGAAGCTTGAAACTAACAGTTCCTTAATAATGTGTAGATAAATATGTAAATAATTAACATTTTCTACTAGATTTTTTTTTTTGACAGAATGTGTAACAATAGGTAATAGTTTTCTTTCCTTTTCTAGATGCTTCAGTTAGCAACCCATGTATATAAAATGGGGTGCTGTACATATGACTTGTAATGAATGACAAATAGAACTCATTCTCTTAATTATTCCTTGTGTTTTCTTACCTAGCAACCATCATTTGTCTTTTTACCCAACAATCATCAAGTTGCACAAAGCAATAAAAGAAATTTAAGATAAAGCTTAATTTTTTCCTTTAAGGTAATTGCTATAGAGGTGACATGACTCTTGGTTCAACACATTTCGTTGGAGTTAATATAAAATATAATTATTCTTGAAATTTGATTTAAAATCATTTAAACACATTAATTACGGACGAGTTGTTAAATCGAAGATTTTCATTTTACTAGTTGTTCATGAAATGTTCATGAACTAGTGGGATGTAGCAAATGGCTTAATAATTGTTAAAATTATTGATGAGTTTTTAATGAAATTAGATAATATAATATGTGTGTTAATTTCAGTTTTGCTAATAAGAATAATGGTTTAATTGATTAAGACATTATTTATTTTTTTAAAATTTAAATTATCTACATTATAAGAAGATTTAAGTTAAAATTTATCCTTTTTTTATGCATGAGATTATTAGTATTTGATTTTATTTAACATTACGATATAAGTGGGGGATTATTGGATAAATTAATCATATTATATTGTAAGTTAAAGATGAGAGGATACTTGTGCAAATAGTGTCAAATAAATTACTTTCAAAACTATTTAAAGGGAGACTTATAGAAAGGTACTTATTGGATCAAAATTCAAAGGTGGTTACCTTTGATGAATAATAATAACTTTTGATGAAAGGAACAGGTGTATATAAGTTCAAATCTCTAAGTGATAGCTTTTGATGAATAATGATAACTATTTGCCCAATAGTTATAAATTTATTTATAAATTGACACTGAAAGTTTAAATTAATTCATTTTAAAAAAAGAGAGAGAAGAAATATTCTTCTCTCTTCGTCTTTCTTTCTCAATTAAGCTATTTTTTCTCTAAAACTTTAAAAAGAAAACTCTTTTAGATTTTTTGTTGTTTTAAGTTTTCTGAGCTTTTTGTTGAACTCTACTGGCATATATTGCCATTAATCTTGGAGCAACATAATGGGGGCATAATTATCTTAAGAACAAAGTAGGGTTTTAATCTATCCACGTCAAGGCACATATAATTCTCCAACTTTTATTCTTTAAATTATAATAAACAACGCTAGTTATATCATATATGTCCATGCATTCGCATTAGGTTTGTCTATGTAAAAAGTACTTCTATTTTTAGTTATTAAAAGAATATATATTTTGTAATAAAGTGACTTTGAGGGCTCATAATCTATGTTGTTAGCTCCATTAGTTTTTAATGATAATAAAACATTCTCATTCATTTGTGTCTAATATCCTTACTTAAGTATGTAGGACAAAATTATATGCAAATAAATGATCAATCATTAATATGCACATATCAAAGAGCATAGAAATAAGAAAATCACAATTGATCAACAAGACAGAAGCCCCTTAGTCAATTAATGAAGAGTTAGTCAGCTAAGATTTAAATTAAAGATTGGCGGGCTGAAGAGTATTGAGAAACAGAACCAACTTAGTCGACCAAGGAATAAGTTAGCCGACTAAGTGCACACTACCAGAACTGCCAGAAACTGAGAATAGAAGACAGAGATGACTTAGTCGACTAAAATATCGGTTAGTTGACTAAGAGCATTCTGGCTGCAATTTTAAAGTCTGTACTGAAAGACAGATTAACAGCTAGAATCAACTCCCAACTGTTTTCAACATCCAGAAAACTATCAAACTGCCATCAAAGTTGTTTATTCAAGTATAAAAGAGAGTTCCAATGGCTAGAAAAGGAGAAGAGAAGGCTTCCAAGCAAAAAGAGCTCAAAAAACCAGCAAAAATCTCTCTGCACTTTACTGCACTCAATGCCCATCTTTGTAATTGTGTTTTGCACTTTAACTTGTACCACTTAGATCAACTTTGTGATCATAGGTACAATTTTGGTTCATTTGTCTTTATGTTCTTAGAGTAAAAGGGTCACTCTAAGGGGTTCAATCAAGCTAGGATTGCTTGTTTAGATAAAGGTTCTAACTTAGCCATGAAAAGTTAGGTGTTGGGTTATAATAGAGCCCGAAAAAAACTATTGTGAAAGGTTTTGGCTAAGCTTGGTAAAAGCCATTGTAAAGCTTGGTAATTTCATCATTCTAAGTGGATTGTTTGGAAAATCCTTGGTTGAACAATCAAGGTAATGGATGTTAGTCTTAGACCAAACCACTATAAATAGCTATGTGTTTGTCTGTTCTATTTTTAGTTTTTGTTCATCTTTAAGTTCTTTCTTTTATTGTGCATTTGTCTCCAATTAGAGGTCAATTTTTGAAAGAGCCAAAAGTACTATTCACCCCCCTCTAGCACATTTATTTGGGACCAACAAGTGGTATCAGAGCTAGTTCCTTGTTCTTAAGGTCTAACACCTTTTGGGAGGATCCAAATGGCTCTCCAAAAATCCATAGTTGCTAAAAGATAATCAACAAATAGACCACCTCTGTTTGATGGTTGTAACTATCCTTATTGGAGTACTAAGATGTCAATATACATTAGAGTAATTGGTTATGAAATGCGGGATGTCATAACTGATGGACCCTTTATTTCCTCAATCTTAAATGTAGTAACCAATAAGATGATGCCTAAGTCAAGGTCTGAATGGACGGAGGCTGAAACTAAGAAAGTTCAAATAAATTTTAAGGCTATCAATACATTGCACTGTGCCTTGACTCCCACCGAATTCAACAAAGTATCAAGCTGTACAACAGCTAAAAAAGTGTGGGATAAACTTAAAATTATCCATGAAAGGACTTCTCAAGTCAAGGAGTCCAAGATAGCCCTCTTGACCCATAATTATGAAATGTTTAAGATGGAGCCTGGTCAAGTTATCACTAGCATGTTAGAGAGATTCACAAATATCACAAACAAACTTAGTCAGCTAGGCAAACCAATACCCGAGCATGAGATTGTTAAAAGACTTTTTAGAAGCCTACCAAAAAATTGGAAGCCTAAAATGATTTCAATCCGATAAGCCAATGACCTAAATGTTATTACTCTAGATGAGATTTGTGGTTCTCTCCTTACTCATGAGCTAGAACTCAAGGAAGAAGAAGAAGAAGAAGATAGGAGGGAAGCAAAAGTAAAGAAAAAGAGTATTGCACTAAAAGCCAACATTCTTGAAGAAGAGCTAGAAGAGCTATCCTGTGATGATGATGAAGAATTAGCACTAGTTGCAAGAAAATTCAGAAAGCTTATGGGTAAAAGAAACCATAGATTGGCTAGAAAAGGGTTTAGAAAAGATCAAGGTTCTTCATGGAGAACTAGAAACAAAAATGACTCCAATAAAAAGGATGAGCTGACCTGCTTCGAATGCAAGAAGCTTGGACATTTGAAGTCCGAATGCCCATTACTGAAAAATGAGACTTCAAAGAAAAATAAGAAATCAAAGAAGGCAATGGTGGTAGTTGCTTGGTCAGACAGTGACACATCAAGTTCTGAAAATGAGGAAGAAAAAGCTGAAGAAAGAGCAAATCTGTGTTTGATGGCACAAAACGATGAAACTGAGGTATCCTCATCCCCTTGTGATATTTCTATTGATGATTTACAAGATGAGTATGAGTGCCTTTATGATGAATTTGAAAAACTCTTTTCAAAATACAAGATTTTAAAGAAAAAGACTGCATCCCTTGAAAATGATTTAAAAAAGATAAGAGAAGAGTTCAATTTTGTTGTTGAGCAAAGAAATTTTTTGCAAGTTGAGTTAGAACACTCAAAAACAGATTTAGAAGTTTTGAAATTAGAGCTGGACAATAAGTCTGAAGCTTTGCAAAAAACATTTAATGAAAACACAGCTCTTAAAATTTTGAAAAATGAAACATAAAAAAGAAATGCATACTACAAGAAAAATTCTACTAATGCATCATCTAAGTGTTATATGTCATGACCCGGTTCTCTCTTCGAGCCTGTAACAACCGCCGCGATGTCCCGATAGACATACCTTACTCGAAATGTCAACCGAAACCTCGCAAGGCTCTAACATTAGTTCTCCGCCTCGCTTGTGAGCAATAGTTACTAAATATAATGTTTTAAAGGAATATAGACTATTTTCAAATCAAAGACAATCAAAAGTAATTTCTACCGCACAAGGGTATTTTGGTCATTTTACTTGAAAATTTTGAAACCTGCTAAAATTATAATATATAAATGAAAAATATACATTTCATATCTAAAAATAAATTTAGATATCTAAATCATCCATTTAGAGTGAATTATAGCTAATCAAACTAAATAAATATATTGAATAAAATATTCCATTTTCATATAAAACCATATTTATAAAATTCTACGTAAACAGTTAATGAAAAGTAATAACAAAATAAATTTGTATATATAATAGCACATTGTGCCAAGGTATACAAAAATATTATACAATGACATGTGAGCCCAAAAATAACAAAAATAAACACGATTGTAAACCTACGATTTCTAAGGGTGCGAATCCAAAAACAAACCCTTGACAAAATCGACGGTCTACAGATTGTCCTGAGCCTGAAATGGGTGAAGAGAAAGGTGGTGAGTTTTTATAAACCTAGTGAGTAAGCAAAGTTCATCTATAACATCTAAAGCCGAGTAAATTGAGACAATTAAAACATCTCATTATAATATGATTCATAACATTAAAACTCATTTCAACTAATATGAAACAGTTACATTTCATAAAAAAAATCAACAAGGCTTATGACTCTCTTAAAAACTTGGCTCGTGCCAAAACTTATACTCGGTGACACCTTGCGCCGGGCATCCAACCGAGTCTGCCAAGGCTATTAAAATAACATATACACATAAAACATGTTTTTACGTTTAAAAATACAGCCGTTCCTTGGCGTTGGCTGAGTTTCACCCTCACGTGGTGGTTCGGCGTGAAGTGAACTCTAAACTACCTTAGGAGATACCCTCTGCGCTTCTCCTACTAAGGTAAAATATGATGGAGTTTACCGTGCCCCTCTAATAGGTCGGTCCATGGAAACCCGCCCACTGCAGTAAGCTAATCAATTACCCCACCAAATCAATAAAAATTTCGACAGTATGACATGGCTAATATGATAATACCCAGCATGTCAAGGTAAAACAAAATAGTTGATATATTCCACACAAACACAAATCCAGCCATTCATGTCGTCACATTGTCATAAGCCATCAATTCAAGCCATATGTCAATTACAAATCCCGTTATGCCGATACATTTATTACAAAGTAGGGTCGACATAACTAACAATAGTCAAAACATATATATAACACAAGTATATAGTCTCCACTTACTCAATTTCCAAAACCAAGATTCAATTTCAAACCAAATTATGAATCTCATTTCATTTAACCAACACTTTAGTTATAAAACATAATAGTTTACAATTTAAGTTCATTATTCTTTAAAATCATAAAAACGAGTATAAACTACTTTAGATAGTTAAGATGAAAGTCTGATTACTCACAATAATGAGAGTACTCCTACTTCTGGTCCTCGAATACGATATCCTTGCCCTTACCAGATGGCTCACCACCTATACCTAATACACAACAAGTAATTTAATACATTTGTGCCAAACTGTTATAAAACTATTCCAGGCTCTATATGAATACATGAAATTGAATGAGGAATGTTCGAATAATCACTTAAAGATGGTGTTCTACATAGGTTCAATTGTTATTGGACTGAAATGGTATTCGACCTAACTCGCACTATACACTGTTTAATTAGCCAAAACATCCGATTCAACTCCAAATAGATTCATTGCACTTTTGGTACTCCAAATACACCCAAAGTACCTCAATAAACTTGATTGTAACTTAAATTATCACATCTGAAACTCATTTCGATTTTGAACTAACGTGCTAATCAGTGTCAACACAGTCCAATAAGTCGGTATATATCATTAGAATCAAATCCAAGTCCATTTACCATGATTTTCTCATTGTCGGTTAAGTCGTTTACTAAAGGAACTATACTTTTCGATAACCATTGTTGATATCCGACACCATAAATCATCAAATACGAGCTAAATAATATGAAATATAACAAAATTCATCATCAATATTTCCCCTATTAAATTCGACCAAGGAGGGTTTAGTGAAGGACATGTGGTTTTCTTGCTTGTTTTTCATACCGAATGTCACAAAACACTAAAAACACCTAGATAGCATGAAATCTAACAAAAACCATCATCAAACTTCCCCCCCTTGATTCGGCCAACATGACTTCCTTCATGAAAGTTTGGATTTCAACCATAGAAAATGAAAAAGAAAGCATGGGAGAGGTGAATCTTAAGCTAAAATCGCGAAATCTTTCCTAAGATCGCTTCGTTTTTCAGTAATCGATGAATTTCTCTTGAATTTTCTTCCTCAAGGGTTGTGTCTATTCTTTCCCCCCTTTTCTTTGGCTTGCACGGCAATGAAAGAAGAATTGAGAGAGTTTATGTTGGTTTATAAAGAAAATTATAAAAGAATTAAAGCTGACACGTGTCAACATGTGAATGGTTCATGGTTAAAACTTAACTATTAAGCATTTTGTTACCACCACATATAATACCTTAATTATCCAAAGTATAAAAATGATAATAGGTGAAATTCATAGGCTTGACAAGTGTCACGGTGGTGGAAAATTTCAAAAATTTCAATTATATCCTCATGGACACGTGGAATAACCGGTTTGCCCTTATGCTCAGAAAAATGTCGAAATTGAAAATTTTTTTCACTTCTCAAATTCAATTTATGCTCCAATTAGTCAAACTTGGTCAAAAATCTCATCCAACATTCCAATTTTGCCTCGAGTGGCAAAATGACCATTTTACACCTACGTTATAAAAATTCCTGATTGGATTTTAAATTAATCCTCGAACTCCGAATCACCATTTTAAGACATTCTAGGGTTTAATAACTCTCAAATACATCCTAAATCTCTATTTGGACTAGTTCAAGATTTTAATCGACTTAATTGTATCACTAGGTACGATACCGACTTTTAAGGATTTTTTGAGGCATCCAAGTACGCAGACATGCTATCAAGTACATGAATGACATGGCAAGTACATAATAGATCTGGGCTTGACATTATATTTGCAATAAAATTGGCCATTTATCTTATGATTGCAATAGAAAAAGAAATGTGTGGAAAATAAGAAAAATATAGGTTCCAAAAGGATCCTATGTTGCTGCTAACAATCAAGGACGCATCAAAGTATGGGTACCTATAAAGAAAAACTGAAATTTTGTTTTGTAGGTTGAGCTGCACTTAAAGGAGACATGTTTAAGGATTCAACTCAAGAAGAAGTAGCCTTGGTATATGGACAGTGGCTGCTCAAGACACATGACAGGAGATGAAATGCTATTTGCTAAGCTGGACAAAAGAAAGGGAGGAATTGTATCCTTTGGTAATGATTCAAAAGGTAGAATCCATGGTATAGGAACGATTGGTAAGAACTCTCAAACTTAAATTAGTCATGTGTTATTAGTTAAAGGCTTAAAACATAATTTATTGAGCATTAGTCAATTGTGTGACAAAGGATTTAAAGTATGCTTTGATTCAAATAAGTGTGAAGTAATAAATATAAGCACAAATAAAGTCTCATTTATAGGAAGAAGATTAAAGAATATGTATGTTGTATTTCTTGAAGATCTTGAAATGAATTGTGAAATGTGTTTAGTGGCAAATGCTGAAAATGATAACTGGCTATGGCATAGGAGACTAGGACATGTACACATGCATACTATGTCAAAATTAATCAAGAAAAATCTAGTTGTTGGACTGCCAGATATAAAATTTGAAAATGATAAAATATGTGATGCTTACCAACTAGGAAAACAAGTTAGAACATCCTTTAAGACTAAGAAGATTGTTTTAACAACTTGACCTCTTGAATTGCTGCACATTGATCTATTTGGTCCAATAAGTACAACTAGTTTAGGAGAAAAATCTTATGACTTTCTGATAGTTGATGACTACTCTAGGTTCACTTGGGTTTATTTTCTTGCTCATAAGAGTGATGCTCTACCAGCATTTATAAGTCATTGTAGGAAAGTTTAGAATGAAAAAGGACTAGCCATAGCTAGTATTAAGATTGATCATGGAGGAGAATTTGAAAGTGATGAATTTGAGAAATTTTGCAATGAAAAGGCGTTGGATCATAATTTTTCTACACCTAGAACATTCCAGCAAAATGGAGTTGTAGAGAGGAAAAACCGAACCTGAAAAGAAATGGCTAGAATTATGCTATATGAGAATAACCTATCAAAATATTTTTGGGTTGAGGCAATGAACACAGTAGCATATATACTTAATAGAGTCTCAATGAGAGCCATGATATCAAAGACTCCATATGAACTTTACAAAGGTAGGAAACCTAATATTTCACACCTTAAGAGTTTTGGTTGTAAGTGTTTTCTGTTAAACAATGGAAAATAATCCTTAGGTAAGTTTGATGCAAATAGTGATGAGGCAATATTTTTAGGATATGCATTAAACTCAAAGGCTTATAGAGTTTTCAACAAAAGAACTTTAACTGTTGAAGAATCAATCCATGTAGTTTTTGATGAGTCCAATACCTTACAAAGGAAATTCATGCTGATGATGATGATGTAGAAATCCTAGAAAAGCAAATGGAAGAAATGAGCTTAGAGAACAATAAGAATAATGAAAAAAGCACACCTAGAAAAGAAAATGAAACTCTACCTCTAGAAAATTTGCAAAGAATAGAAATTCAGCATAGTGATCTTCCAAGGAGTTGGAGATATGCAAAAGATCATCCACAAGAACAAATCATAAGTGACATTTCACATGAAGTTAAGACTAGGAGAGCAACAAGAGAGACTTGTGAGTTTTCAGCTTTCATATCTCAAATTGAGCCTAAAACATTTGAGGAAGCAGAAAAAGAAGAAAGCTGGATATTGGCCATGTAAGAAGAACTTGATCAATTCAAAAGAAATTGTGTATGGTCATTAGTCTCTAGGCCTTTAAACCACCCTATTGTTGGAACAAAATGGGTGTTTAGAAATAAGGTAGATAAGCAAGGAAATGTAGTTCGAAATAAAGCTAGGTTAGTAACCCAAGGATACAACTAAGAGAAAAGTATTGACTATGATGAAACCTTTACACCGATTGCTAGGATTGAAGCCATAAGGTTTTTGCTTGCTTTTGTATGCTTTATGAATTTTAAATTGTACCAAGTGAATGTAAAGAGTGCATGTTTAAATGGATTTATTCAAGAGGAAGTGTATGTTGAACAACCACCAAGATTTGAAGACTTTGAAAAACTAGATCATGTTTTCAAACTTCACAAAGCCTTATATGGATTGAAACAAGCTCCTCGAGCTTGGTATGAGAGGCTTTTGAAATTTCTGGTTGAAAAAGGATATGTTAGAGGTAGCATTGATACTATATTGTTTATTAAAATATACTTAAAGGATTTAATTGTTGTTCAAATTTATGTGGATGACATTGTATTCAGTGCAACTAATGAGGCTTTATGCAAGAACTTTGCTAAAGAAATGCAGGGTGAATTTGAGATGAGCATGATGAGTGAGCTGAAGTACTTTCTTGGCCTTCAAATCAAACGAAGTAAGAAAGGGATCTTCATCAACCAAGAAAGATACACCCAAGACATGCTCAGAAAGTTTGATATGCTAAAGCTAAAATCAATTTGCACACCAATGAGTCCATCCACCAGACTTGATTTAGATAACAAAGGAAAAGATGTTGATCAAAAGCTCTATAGAGGTATGATCGGATCATTACTCTACTTAACAGCAAGTAGACCAGATATTCAGTTTAGTGTGTATTTGTGTGTCAGATTTCAGTCACAGCCTAAAAAATCACACTTAACTGCTGTTAAGAGAATTTTTAAATACCTCTTAGAAACACAAACCTTAGGAATATGGTACTCTAAAGAATCATTATTTAATCTTGTAGGCTATTCGGATGCAGACTTTGCAAGAAGCAAAACCAATAGAAAGAGTACTAGTGGAACATGCCAATTTCTAGGAAGTATGCTAGTATCCTGGTTAAGTAAGAAACAAAATTCTGTAGCACTCTCTACAGCTGAAGCAGAGTATATTTCCTTAGGTAGTTGTTGTGCTCAGATTTTGTGGATCAAATAACAACTAAGAGATTTTGGAATAACAATACATAATGTGCCAATTTTCTGTGATAACACAAATGTAATCAATATATCTAAAAATCCTGTGCAGCATTCTAGGACTAAACAAATTGAGATTAGACACCATTTTGTTAGAGACCATGTAGTGAAAGGTGATATTAAAATTGAGTTTGTGAATACTTTGCATCAATTAGCTAACATCTTTACCAAACCTCTAAATGAAGATAGATTTTGTGAGATTAGAATAAATTTAAGGGTGATTAATATGCAGGAGATGTAGGTAAATTTTTAACTCATTCACATAAAACAGAAGGCACTTAGTTGACTAAGAAAGGTCTTAGTCAACTAAGAGCATTCTGTCTCATTAAATAATAAAACTTAGTTAAGTTAAAGGCAGGAGGAATAAAATTATAAGAAGAAACTACCTACCAAGAAATAAAATAGAAAAGAAAAACTGCCCAAACCAAAAATAAAATTAGGAGGCAATTTTTGAATTTTGAAAGGGGAGTTACAAATTGCACTTAAATAGGGGTAGTCAGATAGTTTTTCTTTTGGAATTAAACTACTCTCAACCCATTTTCTTTACACCATTTCTCTGTTGAAACCAACGTCTAAAACCAAAACTCTCAGCTCTCAACCTTTCGAAACCTTGAGTCTAAAATCCTCTAAACCAAATGATGAAGTCAGGAAAATCTCAAGAACTTTTGGAGAAGAAGAAAGGCAAACGGCCAATGGAAGAAAGTCTGCAAGCTAAAATACTAAAGAAAAAGAAAAGGATTGAGTCGGGATCTGTAAGCAAAAAATCTGGAAAATCAAAGATCCACAAATCTGAAAAGAAGAAAGAAAAGGGCAAATAGCACAAGCAAGGTACTTATTCATCTTTTAAATTCAAAAATAAAGTACATGAAGAGATATTTAGGAAAATAGAGAATGCAACCATCACTTGTGGAAAATATATTGACTAGGAAAGCTTTAGTGAAATGCCTAAAATCTTGACAAGTCTATCAGATTATTTTAAAGAGTTAAAATTGAAAGAGTTTAGTACATTTAGAAATCGATCATACAGTGCTAATTTAGTTAAAGAATTTTATTTGAGTATAGTTGTTGACAAGGATGAATTGGAAGATCCTAATGATTATTCTGATGAGGGTTTGAATATGTTTTTAAATGGGAAAGAATTCACTGTTACTGCTGCAGATTTAGGGGAACTTCTTAAAATAGAATATAATGAGGGAGAATTTGAATTCCCTGAGAAGTATGACCCCTCATCCCTATGGGAAGTTATCACAGGGAAGAAAGAAAAGTATTCCTCTAAGAATAACGTCGGGCTGATCACAAGTCCTCAAATAAGGATTCTGCATTACTTTGTTGCCACCAATATTCATGGCAAGAGTGGAAGCTTAAGTTACATTAGCCTCCAAGATTTATGGCTAATGGAACATGCTTTTAGTGGTGTTGCACTTAGTTTGGGAAGGTTTATGATTGAGAGAATGAAGGGAGCATGCAAACTGGAAAAGATAAACTTGCCTTATGGAAATATCATATCTTCTTTAGTGCAGAAGAAAGGAATTTGGAGTTCAAGATATGAGGCAGACAAGGTCAAAACTAGTGACCAAACCATTTATCTAGGAAGCTTGCCTAAAATTGGGTACAAACTCGATGGAGAAAGATACATTAAAACCCCTAAGGCTGGTCTAGGAAAAGAATCCTCCTTACCTGCTCAACCAGAGGCAACACCATCTTAATTCTCAAATGAAGTACTTTTTAATCTACCAATGAGAATTGATGGGAAGCTCACAGATCAAGGAGCAAGAATTCAAAAAATTGAAGAAAAGTTAATAGAAATGGAAAGCAAAATGAAAGGAAAAGAAAAAATGCCATTTGAATTAGTTGCTGCAAATAACTCTGTAACTCTTAGCCTGGCTCCAGCAGGATAGAAAACTGAGGTGAAAGCTAAAGGTCATGAACCTGAGGTAGAACAATTGAGAAAAACCCCCTCACCTGAGCCTCAAGACAAGGAAGAATCAGTACAAGGAATCGAGGAGCTTGGATCACTTAATGAAAATCCTCCCTCTGAACCCCAACCTCAACCAGAACCTCAGTCATCTCCTCCACATTCTGAAAAGGTTTCAATCATGGGACTTTCCATCAAATGGTTTAAGAAGAGCAAGCTGAGAAAAAGGTAACTAAGGCAAAAGTTCAGTAAGCAGCATCTGTATCAGCTCCTACTACAAAAGGGAAACTTGGAAAAAAAAAAAAGCAAGGGCCGCTACTGCTCCCCAAGTCAAGTCTAAACCACCTAGCATGGGCAAGAAAACAATGGCAACTAAAACAAAGTTCATCAAAAGAAGGAAATCATCCAGATTGGCTGAGAAAGCCAAGCCAGCACCAATCTCCTTTTCTCAAAAGCCTCTTGAAATTTCATCCTCTGAACAGTCTCCTAAAAAATCACCACCTCAACCCTTTCCTCAACCAGAATCTTCTCCTCAACCCCTCAATGTCAAGTACTATACTGATGATGAATCCTCTCCCTCATCCTCTTCTCAAGATGATTAGGAATTGATGATGACAAAAAAAGGGGAGAAGTATAGCAAGGACTTTAGGGGAGATAAGAAGTAGAAAATGTCTAGGGGTAGTTTCGAAACATTAACTGTTATTTTATGGTAATCTGCTATTTGTGCCATGTTGGAAATTGAACACTTAAATTTAACCTTGTTGTTTATGCTTTTGTGTGTGAAATGGGATGCTAATATGTTTATGTTACTTGGTTGTTGATGATTAAATATCTGATGATATCTTACTATCTACGGTATTTTAACTGCTGCTGATAAAAATCTGGTGTTATACTGATATTGGGATAGAATGCTGATGCTTGATTGTCGTTATGACATTGTGAATGAATTTTGTTTGTGAATATATATGGATGCTGAGTATATTATATCTGATGAATAATTAATGGCAAAGACAAAATCTGGTAACAATATATTGTTAACAGACACTGGTGAAATAAAGATGAAAATCTGTCAACATTCACCTGCTGTAAATCACTTTATATTTCTGGATATATATATATATATATATACTCTGAATGAATAATGTCATTTTCTATATGACATGAATAAAATTTGTTGGAATGAATAAGCAAAATATGCACACACTAAGGGGGAGCACACATTTAGGGGGAGCAATCCCCATTTTTAGCAGGATTAAAAAGAATAAAAAGATACTATGCTGTTAATCAAGGAATGTTTTGTCATCATCAAAAAGGGGGAGATCGTTGGTTCCATTAGTTTTTGATGATAATAAAACATTCCCATTCATTTGTGTCTAATATCCTTACTTAAGTGTGCAAGACAAAATTATATGCAAATAAATGATCAATCATTAATATGCACTGTCACAGCCCAAATTCCTAGGCCATGATCGATGCAAAGGCCTAATGAGCTCAGCCCACTAAGCCCAAGCAAGCCTATTTATATAATCTTATACATTAATCCATATTTCTTTAAACTTCAAAACGCGAGCAGAGGTTAACAGGTTCTTTAGCTCTTGAAATCGATTCTCACAAACATCATCCCACTCAAACTTAATTCCCTTACGAGTTAGACGGGTCAAAAGAGCTGCTATTAAGGAAACCCCCTGAACAAACCTCCGATAATAACTGGCTAATTCGAGGAAACTACGAATCTCCGTCATTGTCTTAGGTTGCTCTCATTGTAAAATTGCCTCTATCTTATTGGGATCAACATATATTCTAGCTCCCGATACTACGTGTCCCAAAAATATCACTTCCTGTAACCAAAACTCACACTTCGAAAACTTTGCATACAACTATCTTTTCCATAAAGTCTGTAATACTATACGCAAGTGGGTAGCGTGCTCATCATTATCTCTCGAGTAAACTAGGATATCATCAATGAACACAATAACAAATTTGTCCAAGTAAGGGTGGAACACCCTGCTCATGAGGTCCATAAAAGCTGTCGCTGTGTTAGTTAACCCGAAAGGCATGACCAAGAATTTATAATGACCGTACCGAGTCCTGAACGCTGTCTTGGGTACATCCTGTTCTTTAATCCTCAATTGATGATACCCAGACCTCATATCAACCTTAGAAAACACTGTAGCTCCCGGTAATTGATCGAAAGGATCATCAATCCTCGGCAACGGATACTTGTTCTTAATGGTCATTCTGTTAAGCTGTGGTAATCTATACGTAACCGAAGTGTATCGTCTTTCTTTTTCACAAATAAAACCGGTGCTCCCCACGGAGATGTACTAGGGCGTATAAAACCCTTGTCCACTAACTCTTGCAATTGTACTTTCAACTCCTTCAACTTTGCCGGAGCCATTCTATATGAAGGAATATAGATAAGAGCAGTACCTGAAAGTAAGTCAATGATGAATTCTAACTCACGATCGGGAAGAAGTCCCAGTAATTTATCAGGAAATACATCAGGGAACTCACTTACTACGAGGGCATTCTCTAACTTAGGTTCCTCCCTTGATATATCAATCACGTGAGCCAAGTATGCCGGATATCCCTTTCGCACCAATTTCAAATCTTTGAGGGCCGAGATTACACAAAACGGTAATACTCGATGCTCCCCCGTAAATACAACTTCTGCTCCCTCTAAACTCTAGAGAATCACTTCTTTCTTAAAACAATCCACCTTTACTCGATGAGTGGACAACCAATCCATACCCAAGATCAAATCAAAGTCCCGAATCTCCAAAGGGATTAAATCACCCATAAATTCTTATTCCCTAACTTTAATACCACAGTCTCTATAATATGTATTTCTTACTAACCGTTCACCTAGAGGAGTATGCACTATAATCTCTTCCTCTAATGGTGACAGGTTCCTATCTGAGAATGATGCAAATGATATGCTCAAGTATGATCTATCGGAGCCCGAATCTATCAAAACATGTGCATCTCTATCAAACACAATCATAGTACCTGTCACTGTGCTAGGTCGAACTTGGGCTTCATCCTCAGTCAATGCAAAAACCCTAGTCGAAATCTAGGGCTGTAGTTTGAAAGATGGTTACTCTGGGGTATTACTCCCCATGCCTGACCGTATCACTAGGTCCTGTCTAAACTGTGATCTCGAAGTGTCTGTTCGTGATATACTAGGACGAGTCAGAAGAGTAGAAGTAGTTACTGTACCCCATCTCAACTGAGGACAAACTCTCTTAATATGCCCTTGTTGGCTGCATTGAAAACACGTTACAAGCTTTTTACATGACCCAACATGAAATCCTCCGCAATTACGACATCTATCCAATCCTCTTGAAGTCCCCCCATGTCTACTCATCACTGGCCGATCGAATCTAGAAGATCTCGGTTGTGACTGTTGAGATAGAGGTCTAGTGGATGCCACAAACGCTGAGGTAGTACTTCCTGCAGTAGATGTCGAATCTCTACCTCTCTTTGAAGACTGACCCAGGAACGTAGGCGGATTCCTTCTCTTTGCAAACTCAGCTCGGATCCGTCTATTCTCAGTGGCGAGCTTCTCAACCCATAAGGCCATCTGCACAACTTCCTTTTATGACTCCTTACCAGTCACTATCATACACTCCCGTATTTCATTACGGAGTCCCTCCTCAAAATAGTTTACCTAGTCTTGCTCCAATCTCACCAACTCAGGTACATAAAGCATCAGCTCATTAAAACGAGTTTCATACTCCTCAATGGTCAGGTTCCCTTATTTCCAGCTCAGAAATTCTCTCTTTTTTCTCTTTCTGATGGAAATAAGTGTAACACTGACCATCGAACTCTCGAAGAAAATTCATCCAAGTTAGCGGTATAGGAGAGCGAGACTTTACTAAATTCCATAAAGTACGGGCTCTCTTTTCAAATAACCGTGTAGCCACCTTCAATTTCATCTCATCATCTAATCCCATATATGTCAGTGTCTCTGATACTTGAATAATCCAATCCCTAGCTACGATCGCATCCAATTCACCAGTAAACGAGACGTAACCTAACTGTCTAGCTTCCTTCAATTTCTTAGAAATGAAAACATTTGGTGTCTCGGGTGGAATAAGAGGTGGTGGTACTAGGGCTGTTACAGGAGAAACAGTAGGTGGAATTGGACCAGCCTGAACCTAGCCCATAAGAGTAGCGAGAAAAATCGCTAATGCCTGAGCTGCCTCGGGTGACATGGCAGGTACGTCAAGAGTAGCAACAGGTGGTAGAGGAGGTACAGGAATGTCAGTAGACTCAGCAGTAGAAACTGCTCTAAAAGAAGACGCAGTCGACTCCTCTTCTATGAAATCCGACTGACTCTGTCTGGGGCTACCTCTTCCCCTACTAGTAGATCTAGTGATAGGTGGTAGCTCACGTCGAGGAGGCATAATGATCTACAAAAAGAATGGAATTGGTTTAGACTACTTAAGACTCTATATGCAACTACATGCAACTAACTAATCTTAATTGGGCCACACTGACATTGTAAATTATTTTAAAATAACTTTAAATCCAAGAACTTTAAAAATCAAAAACTTCTTTCAAAACCATAAGCTTTTAAATCAAAAGCTCTGATACCAACTGAATTGTCATGACCCGGAACCTCCCTCGGGCCCATGACAACTGCCGCGACGTCCCGGTTGATACTCATTACCCGGAATACCAATCGAAACCCTACAAGGCTTACATATCAGTTTTAAAAAATTTTCAGTCGTTTTCGGCTCAAGTAAATCAAAGACAAAAATATAGCATTTTTATATAAAATAATATTTATAGAAACAAGTGTAAGTAATCTTTTGTAACTTAAAAGTAAAATAAATTCATACATACAATAATTTTCAAAGTTATAATGTACAATAATAATTACAATGACAAATGGCCCATAAATACACCAAGTGTTGACAATAGAAACCTACTATTTGTGAGATAGAGGGGTCAACTAGAATCCTCGACAAAATCGGTATCTACAAGCTACCACAGTCCTGAAATATTTGGAAAGAAGGTGGGTGAGATTTTGCAATCCCAATGAGTAAACAAACATTATCATAAATATCTAAAGGCGAGTAAAATGGAGGCAAGTTTAAACAACAAATTACAAACCATTTCATAAGGTTTACAATTTATTTCTTAAACCATAAAATATTTGTAATTTACCAAAACAATTGTTAAGGCTTCTGACTTTTATTAAAAACAAGGCTCAAGCCAAAACTAATCCTCAGGGATACCTTGGCCGAGGCATCTAACCTAGTCCGCCAAGGTTGTTAAGATATTTACATGTGAAACACATTTTTTATTTTTAAAACAAGTTGTTCCTTGGTGTTGGCCGAGTTACACATTCACATGGGGGTTCAACGTGAAGTGAGCTCTAACACTACCTCGGGAGTTACCCTCCTCGCCTCTACTACCGAAGTAACTATATAACCGGGTTTATAGTGCCTCTCTAATAGGCAGTCCACGAAAACCCGTCACTGTAGTGACTAAACCCACTAATTTTAATAAAATTTTGCCAGTATAACGTGGCTTTTATTTATTTACCCAGCCTGTATAGTAAAAGACAGCTTACATAAATTCTCAATGCAATTATAATAAATAGCCACATATACTCATATATCATAAGCCATTCATAGGAAAATATATATTTCAAAATAATTGGCAGCCTTCAATTACTCAATTTCATAATCAACATAATATATTTTTATTTGTCACATTTATTTCTAAAACATCAAAAATCCCATTTTAATCTCATTTTCGTTTCATAAAATCCATGAAGAGCATTTAAAAATAAACTTTAGATAATTTACAATAATAATAGGTTTACTCACCATTTGTACAAACTAAATGCTTCTTAGGTGCCCCGATCACTGTTCGTCAAGTACGACTTCCTTGCTTTTATCGGAAGGCTCTCCTCCTAGACACATTGCAAAAATTACACAATTCACCACATTGATGCTAAATGTAAAACCTGACCCTATAAACACATGTCATGACATACATGCACTGAGTAGCATGTTATTACGCTAGAAAAGCACCTAAGAATAGACGAAACCCGATATTATACCTAACGGTACACTTAAATTGATTTAACCTCGAACTAGTTCAAATAGGAATTGTAGTATAAAATTTCATATTTTGTAGTCAAGGAATGACTAAAAATGATTGTTCGGAGTTCGAGGGTTCATTAAGGGTAAAATTGAAAATTTTGATGTTCAGGGGCAAAAGTCGTCATTTTGCCACCTAAGATAATAATTTGATCAGAGAGTGAAATTTTTGACCAAGATTAACTATTCGGAGTATAATTTACTGATAGGAAGTGAAAAAGTTTAATTCTGGTGATTTCTGAAGTGTAGGGGTAAAATCGTAATTTTACCACTCGTGGATAAAATTTGAGATTTTGAGAGACTTTAGATCAAATTTGACAAATTGGAGAATGGTATGAGTATAAGGGATGAAAAATATGTCTATGGGCAATTTTTCAGTTTTTTGGGCAAAAATGTAATTTTTCACTTTTACGGGGGTAAAAGTGTAAATTTCAAAAATTACTCCACCCAGACTTTGGATAAGTCTGAAAATTTTATCTAAGCTATGGATATGTGGGACAAGTGTATGGTAAAAATTTTAAAACAAATGGATGAAATTTTAAAAATGGGCCAACGGGAAAGTGACACGTGGCATTTTTTTAATGAAATAATATTATTTTAATGAAAAGTCAGCCCATTTAAACCCCATTTTAAGTGCTGGCTGGCCATAAGGACGAAAAAGAGAGGAAATAGAGAGGAAAGGAAGAAAAAAAGAAAAACCAAAGAGAAACAAGAAAATTCAAAGGGAAATTCGCGTTTTTCGCCCGTTTACGCGTCTAACGGTAAGATTTTTTTATTTTAGCTTGATTTCTACCTTTTCTATGCCTTTATTTCCATTTAGCATGCTTGAGGAGAGAGATCAAAAAGTGATATCAAGGGCTGGACGAAATTCTAGGGGAGAGAAATTGAAATTTTTAGGTTTTGATTTTTAGTTAAATTGATAGTTTTAGTTAGTTAAATGTGTTTAGAAATTAAATTGGGCAAGAAATCATTAAATTTTCACAATACCCACCCTTGGTTGAATCTGCAATGAGGTACAATGATGATGATCTGAAATTTATTCTAAGAGAAATGAAGAGAAAATGATGAAAAATGATTAAATGTGATAGAAAAACAAAGTAGAAAATTTACCGAGTTAATGTCCCATTTTTGGCAGAATTTTCCAAGGAAGGGAGTGAGCTGATTTTGTTGTTTTTAGAAGGTTATTGGCTGATATTTAATGGTTAGAAATGTTGGAGAGAGAATGGGATGATTTAGAGCTAAAATGGAGCGCGTTAGCAATTTATCGGGCAAAGTGCCAAAAATAGGTTAATACCGCGTTTAAGCCGTTTTAGGCTATTGCATTTCATACCATGCATTAGTATAGGATTTAAGTTAATTATATAGTGATTTAGCATCAATGTGATGAATTGTGTAAATTTTTGTAATGTGTCTAGGAGGAGAGCCTTCCGAAAAAGGCAAAGAAGTCGTACCCGACGAGTAGTGATCGGGGCGCTTAAAAAGCTTTTAGTTTGTACAAACGGTGAGTAAATTATCTAGAGTTTATTTTTAAATGCCCTTTATGTATTTTATGAAATGAGAACGAGATTAAAACGGGATTTTTGATGTTTTAGGAATAAATATGAAAAATAAAAATATATTGTATTGATTATGAAATTGAGTAATTGGAAGCTACAAATTGACTTGAAAAATATATATTTTCCTAGGAATGGCTTATGAGAAATGAGTATATGTGGCTATATTTTGTGAGTGCATTGGGAAATTTATGTAAGTTGTTTTTACTATGCAGGCTGAATAAATAAATAAAAGTCACGTTATAATGTTGAAATTTTATTAAATTGGTGGGTTAGTCACTACAGTGATGGGTTTCCGTGGACTGCCTATTAGAGGGGCACGGTAAACCCAGTTATATAGTTACTCCAGTTGTAGAGGCGAGAAGGGTAACTCCCGGGGTAGCATTAGAGCTCACTTCACGTCGAACCCCCACGTGAATGTGTAACTCGGCCAACGCCAAGGAACGGCTTGTTTTAAAAATAAAAATGTGTTTCACGTGTGAATATTTTGACACCCTTGGCGGACTCGGTTAGATGCCTCAGCCAAGGTATCCCCGAAGATTAGTTTTGGTTTGAGCCTTGTTTTAATAAAAGACATAAGCCTTAACAACTGTTTTGGTAAATTACAAATATTTTATGGTTTAAGAAATAAATTGGAAACATTATGAAATTGGTTGAAATTTGTTGTTTAAACTTGCCTCTATTTTACTCGCCTTTAGATATTTATGATAATGTCTGTTTACTCATTGGGATTTTATAATCTCACCACCCTCCTTTTCACCCATTTCAGGTTCAGTATAGACTGTAGATAGCTGATCTCATCGAGGACTACCATTGGATCTGTATTTTCCAAACCGTAGGTTCACAGTCCTCTTTACTTTTGTTTATTCGGGGGCCCTCTTGTTATTGTAAATTAAATTAAATATTTTGGCTTACTGTAACTCAGTATGTATAAATTTATTTAGCTTTTACACTATAAAAATTATTCACGTATAACTCTATAAATATTGTTTATAAAAAAATAAAATATTTCCCTTAATATTTCTTTTATTTTCTTATTATATTCAAATAATCGTAATTTCGTTTTAAATGAAGATTTTAGACTTTTAAACTCATTTTGAGTATGAATTATGTGTTTTGTACTTGTATATTATGTTTTAGCCAGTTTCAAAATTTTTTAGAAAAAATGACCAAAATACCCCTATGTGGCGAAAATATTATTTTGATTGTTTTTTATCTAAAATAGTGTATATTCTCTAAAAACTCGATATTTAACAATGATTGCTCACAGGAAAGGAAAGAAACCGATATGTAAGCCTTGCGGGGTTCCGATTGGCATTCCGGATAATGAGTGTCAATCGAGACGTCGCGGTGATTGTCATGGGCCTGAGGGAGGTTCCGGGTCATGACAATTCGATTGGTATCAGAGCTTTTGGTTTTAAAGATAAGAGTTTTTGATTTTAAAGTGGTTTTAAAAATTTACAGTATCAGTGCGACCCCGGATTAAGTTAAGTTAGGTTGAATAGAATGCATGCATTTTCATATAGAGCCTAAGGTTCCCTAAGCTTGCTCGTTTTCTCTTATAGATTATTATGCCTCCTCGACGCAGACGTCCACCTCTCACTAGATCGATTGGGAGGGGAAAATGTCGTTCCCAACGTCGTCAGCTAGATGCAGTAGAGGAAGAATCGACTACGTCTACCATTCGGGCAGCACCTGCTGCTGAGCAGGCCGATAGTCCTCCACATCCTCCACCTCCTCCGCCACCTACTAGTATTCTCGCCATGCCTACTGAGGCAGCACAGGCATTGGCAGCTTTCTTTACCGTAATGGCTGGTGGAGCTCAGACTGGTCAAGTTCCACCTATAGTACCACCAGTTACTCCTTTAGTTCCACCACCGGTATAGGATGTATCCATTTCCAAGAAGCTAAAGGAGGCTAGACAGCTCGATTGTGCGTCTTTCGTGGGTGAGTTGGATGCCACTGTGGTAAAGGACTGGATTAATCAAGTTTCAGAGACTCTCTCTAATATGAGATTAGACGACGACATGAAGCTGATGGTGGCTACGAGATTATTAGAGAAAAAGGCTCGTACTTGGTGGAATTCAGTGAAGTCCCGTTCCACTACTCCTCAAACGTGGTCCGATTTTCTCAGGGAATTCGATGGTCAGTATTTCACTTATTTTCATCAAAAAAAAAAGAAGAGAGAATTTTTGAGTTTGAAACAAGGGAATCTAACTGTAGAGGAGTACGAGACTCATTTTAACGAGTAAATATTATATGTGCCGGATCTGGTAAAATCTAAGCAGGATCAGGCCAGTTATTTCGAGGAAGGGCTTCGCAATGAGATTAGAGAGCGGATAACAATGACTGGTAGGGAGCCACATAAAGAGGTGGTACAGATGGCTTTACGGGCTGAGAAGCTCGTGACTGAGAATATGAGGATTCGGACTAAGTTTGCAAAAAGGAAGAATCTTAGTATGTCTTCTAGTCAGCCAGTAAAAAGAGGCAAGGACTCAGCGATTTCAGAGAGTACTACTTCTGTTTCTGTGACATCTCCTCGACCTCCATTTCCACCATCACAACAGAGACCTTCGAGGTTTAGCAGATCTATTATGACTGGTTCTGGGAAGAGTTTCGGAGGTTCTGACCGATGCAAAAATTGTGGGAATTATCATAGTGGGCTATGTAGAGGGCCAACAAGATGTTTCCAATGTGGACAAACGGGTCATATTAGGAGTAATTGCCCACGGTTAGGACGAGCCACGGTAGTTGCATCACCTTCACCAACTCACACTAATATGTAGAGAAGAGATTCTTCTGGGTTGCCACCGAGACAGGGAGTAGCCATACGGTTCGATGTGGAGAGTAATACCCCAACACATCCAACTTTGAGACCACAGACTCGTACCTCGATAAGAGTTTTCGCTATGACGGAAGATGAGGCACGGGTCTGACCTGCAGCAGTGACAGGTACTATGTCTTTATTTGATAAAGATGCTTATGTTTTGATAGATTCTGGCTCAGATAGGTCTTATGTGAGCACCACATTTGCATCAATTGCTGATAGAAACCTATCACCATTAGAGGAAGAAATTGTAATTCACACCCCTTTAGGAGAAAAGCTAGTTAGAAACAGTTGTTATAGAGATTGTGGGGTAAGGGTAGGCGAGGAAGAATTTAGGGGTGACTTAATTCCTCTAAAGATCTTGGATTTTGATCTAATATTGGGTATGGATTGGTTAACTGCACATCGGGCGAACGTGTATTGTTTCCGAAAGGAAGTTGTTATTCAAAATTCAGAGAAAGCAGAGATTGTGTTTGTAGGGGAACGTCGAGTATTACCGTCCTGTGTAATCTCAACCATCAAAGCTTCGAAATTAGTGTAGAAAGGGTGTCCAACTTATTTGGCATACGTGATTTATACTTCAAAGGGGGAACTAAGTTAGAGGATGTCCCAATAGTAAGTGAGTTTCCTAATGTATTTCCTGATGATTTACCGGGACTACCTCCTGATCGAGAGCTTGAGTTCCCTATTGATTTACTTTCGAGTACCGCACCTATTTCTATCCCTCCATATAGAATGGCTCCGACAAAGTTGAAGGAACTGAAAGTCCAGTTGCAAGATTTAATGGATAAAGGTTTCATTCGCCCTAGCATTTCTCTTTGGGGAGCAACAGTCCTATTTGTCAAGAAGAAGGATGGCACTCTTCGATTGTGTATTGATTACCGTCAGCTGAATCGAGTGACCATCAAGAATAAATATCCTTTACCCCTGATAGATGATCTTTTTGATCAATTACGAGGCGCTATGGTATTCTCTAAGATTGATTTGAGATCTGGGTACTATCAGTTGAGGATTAAGGAGCAGGATGTACCCAAGACTGCCTTCAGGACGCGTTATGGGCATTATGAGTTTCTGGTGATGCCGTTTGGTTTGACTAATGCCCCAGCAGTTTTTATGGATCTTATGAACAGGGTGTTCCATCCATACTTGGATAAGTTTGTGATAGTATTCATAGATGACATCCTGGTTTATTCGAAGAATGATGATGAACATGCTGTCCATTTGCGCATTGTGTTGCAAACTTTTCGCGAGAGATAACTCTATGCCAAGTTCTCTAAATGTGAATTCTGGTTGAAGGAAGTGGTTTTCTTGGGACATGTGGTGTCTGGAGCTGGAATTTATGTCGATCCCAAGAAGATTGAGGCAATCTTACAATGGGAGCAACCGAGAACGGTAACTGAGATTCGTAGTTTCCTTGCTTAGCTGGTTATTATCGGAGATTTGTTCAGGGATTTTCTTTGATAGCAGCTCCTCTGACTCATTTGACTCATAAAGGAGTTAAGTATGAGTGGGATGATGTTTGTGAAAATCGATTTCAGGAGCTAAAGAACTGGTTAACCTCCGTTCCCGTCTTAACACTTCCTGTTAATGGAAAAGAATTTGTGGTATACAGTGATGCATCTAAGTTGGGATTAGGGTGCGTATTGATGTAAGATGAAAAAGTAATAGCTTATGCTTCCCGACAGTTGAAGAAGCACGAGACAAATTACCCTACTCATGACTTGGAGTTAGCAGCAGTAGTCTTCGCATTGAAGATTTGGAGACATTATTTATATGGTGAGTGTTGTCAGATTTTTACTGATCATAAAAGCTTGAAATATTTGCTCACCCAGAAAGAGCTTAATTTGAGACAGAGACGATGGTTGGAGTTGATTAAGGATTACGACTTGGTGATTGATTATCATCCGGGAAAGGCAAATGTGGTAGTGGATGCCTTAAGTCGAAAATCCTCATCGTCATTAGCAACACTTCGGAGTTCTTATTTTTCGATGTTACTTGAGATGAAATCTCTAGGGATCTAGTTGAATAATGGTGAGGATGGAACCCTACTTGCTAGTTTCGTTGTGAGACCTTCATTGTTGAATCAGATCAAAGAATCGCAGAAATCTGATGATTGGTTGAAACAGGAAGTTCAAAAGCTGCAAGATGGAGAAACTAGTGAGTTTAGACTCAACGATGATGGTACTTTGATGCTTAGAGACCAAATTTGTGTCCCTAAGGATGATCAGTTGAGACGAGCTATATTAGAGGAAGCTCATTCTTCCGCCTATGCTTTACATCCTGGAACCACCAAGATGTATCGGACTATTAAAGAAAGTTATTGGTGGCCGGGTATGAAACGAGACATAGCAGAGTTTGTAGTGAAATGTCTCACATGCCAACAGATCAAGGCGGAGCATCAAAAACCGTCAAGTACTCTTCAACCTTTACCGATTCCGGAATGGAAGTGGGAACACGTGACTATGGATTTTGTTTTGGGACTACCGCGGACACATAGGGGAAAAGATGCAATCTGGGTGATCATAGATCAATTGACTAAGTCCGCTCACTTTCTAGATGTCCATAGTACATACTCTATTGAGAAGCTGGCTCAGCTCTATATAGATGAAATTGTGAGGCTACATGGAGTTCCCGTTTCTATAGTGTCAGACCGAGATCCTCGATTCACTTCTCGATTCTGGCCGAAATTTCAAGAAGCTCTCAGAACCAAATTGAAATTTAGCATTGCTTTTCACCCACAAACGGATGGTCAGTCAGAGAAGACTATCCAAACCTTGGAGGATATGTTACGGGCTTGTGTCATTGACTTTATTGGGATTTGGGACAGACATTTTCCATTGGTGGAATTTGCTTACAACAATAGCTTTCAGTCTAGCATTGGTATGGCACCGTACGAAGCTTTATATGGAAGAAAATTTCGTACTCCACTTTGTTGGGATGAAGTGGGTGAAAGGAAGTTAGTGAGTGTGGAATTGATCGAGCTAACTAATGACAAGATCAAGGTTATACGAGAGAGGCTAAAGGTAGCTCAGGATAGGCAGAAGAGCTATGCAGATAAACGGAGAAAAGACTTGGAGTTTGAGATCGATGATAGAGTTTTTCTTAAGGTTTCTCCTTGGAAAGGTAATAATCTGAATACTTTGTGGTATTAAGTTTTATTTGATTATATTATTGTGGTAAATTATGGTGTTTTATTGGATAATGAAAGGTGTGATTTGATTTGCAAAGAGGGGAAAGCTCAACCCGAGATATATTAGACCATTCCGAATCATTGAAAGGATTGGGCCAGTGGCTTACAGACTTGAATTACCCCCGGAGTTAGATCGGATCCATAATGTCTTCCACGTCTCGATGTTGAAAAAGTATGTTCCCGATCCTTCCCACATTCTAGAGACACCACCGATTGAACTGCATGAAGATTTGAAATTCGAGGTGTAGCCGGTATGTATTCTAGATCGAAAGGATCGAGTGATGAGGAACAAGAGCATTCCAATGGTGAAAGTATTATGGAAGAATGCTCGAATGGAAGAAATGACATAGGAAGTAGAGCATCAGATGAGGAACCAATACCCGAATCTATTTGTCGAATCTGATAAGTGAAATTTTGAGGTCAAAATTTTATTTTTAAGGGGGGTAGAGTTGTAAAACCTGACCCTATAAACACATGTCATGACATACATGCACTGAGTAGCATGTTATTACGCTAGAAAAGTACCTAAGAATAGACGAAACTCGATATTATACCTAACGGTATACTTAAATTGATTTAACCTCGAACTAGTTCAAATAGGAATTGTATGATGAAATTTAATATTTTGTAGTCAATGAATGACTAAAAATGATTGTTCGAAGTTCGAGGGTTCATTAGGGGTAAAATTGAAAATTTTGATGTTCAGGGGTAAAAGTCGTCATTTTGCCACCTAAGATAATAATTTGATCAGGGAGTGAAATTTTTGACCAAGATTAACTATTTGGAGTATAATTTAATGATAGGAAGTGAAAAAGTTTAATTCTAGTGATTTTTGGAGTATAGGGGCAAAATCGTAATTTTACCACCCGCGAACAAAATTTGAGATTTTGAGAGAATTTAGATCAAATTTGACAAATTGGAGAATGGTATGAGTATAAGGGATGAAAAATATGTCTATGGGCAATTTTTCAGTTTTTGGGGCAAAAATGTAATTTTTTACTTTTACGGGGGTAAAAGTATAAATTTCAAAAATTACTCCACAGAGACTTTGGATAAGTCTGAGAATTTTATCTAAGCTATGGATATGTGGGACAAGTGTATGGTAAAAATTTGAAAACAAATGGATGAAATTTTAAAAATGGACCAATGGGAAAGTGACACGTGACATTTTTTTAATGAAATAATATTATTTTAATGAAAAGTCAGCCCATTTAAACCCCATTTTAAGTGCTGGCTGGCCATAAGGAAGAACAAGAGAGGAAATAGAGAGGAAATGAAGAAAAAAAGAAAAACCAAAGAGAAACAAGAAAATTCAAAGGGGAATTCGCGTTTTTCGCCCGTTTACATGTCTAACGGTAAGATTTTTCGATTTTAGCTTGATTTCTACCTTTCCTATGCCTTTATTTCCATTTAACATGCTTGAGGAGAGAGATCAAAAAGTGATTTCAAGGGCTGGACGAAATTCTAGGGGAGAGAAATTGAAATTTTTAGGTTTTGATTTTTAGTTAAATTGATAGTTTTAGTTAGTTAAAGGTGTTTAGAAATTAAATTGGGCAAGAAATCATTAAATTTTCACAATACCCACCCTTGGCTGAATCTGCAATGAGGTACAATGATGATGTTCTGAAATTTATTCTAAGAGAAATGAAGAGAAAATGATGAAAAATGATTAAATGTGATAGAAAAACAAAGTAGAAAATTTACCGAGTTAATGTCCCATTTTTGGCCGAATTTTCCAAGGAAGGGAGTGAGCTGATTTTGTTGTTTTTAGAAGGTTATTGGCTGATATTTAATGGTTAGAAATGTTGGAGAGAGAATGGGATGATTTACAGCTAAATAGAGCGCGTTAGCAATTTATCGGGCAAAGTGCCAAAAATAGGTTAATACCGTGTTTAAACCGTTTTAGGCTATTGCATTTCATACCATGCATTAGTATAGGATTTAAGTTAATTATATAGTGATTTAGCATCAATGTGATGAATTGTGTAAATTTTTGTAATGTGTCTAGGAGGAGAGCCTTCCGAAAAAGGCAAAGAAGTCGTACCCGACGAATAGTGATCGGGGCGCTTAGAAAGCTTTTAGTTTGTACAAACGGTGAGTAAACTTATTATTATTGTAAATTATCTAGAGTTTATTTTTAAATGCCCTTTATGTATTTTATGAAATGAGAACGAGATTAAAACGGGATTTTTGATGTTTTAGGAATAAATGTGATAAATAAAAATATATTGTATTGATTATGAAATTGAGTAATTGGAGGCTGCAAATTGACTTGAAAAATATATATTTTCCTAGGAATGGCTTATGAGAAATGAGTATATGTGGCTATATTTTGTGAGTGCATTGGGAAATTTATATAAGTTGTTTTTACTATGCAGGCTGGATAAATAAATAAAAGCCACGTTATACTGTCGAAATTTTATTAAAATTGGTGGGTTAGTCACTACAGTGACGGGTTTCCGTGGACTGCCTATTAGAGGGGTATGGTAAACCCAGTTATATAGTTACTCCGGTTGTAGAGGCGAGGAGGGTAACTCCCGATGTAGCATTAGAGCTCACTTCACGTCGAACCCCCACGTGAATGTGTAACTCGGCCAACGCCAAGGAACAGCTTGTTTTAAAAATAAAAATGTGTTTCACGTGTGAATATTTTGACACCCTTGGCGGACTCGGTTAGATGCCTCGGCCAAGGTATCCCTGAGGATTAGTTTTGGCTTGAGCCTTGTTTTAATAAAAGACATAAGCCTTAACAACTGTTTTGGTAAATAACAAATATTTTATGGTTTAAGAAATAAATTGGAAACATTATGAAATGGGTTGAAATTTGTTGTTTAAACTTGCCTCCATTTTACTCGCCTTTAGATATTTATGATAATGTTTGTTTACTCATTGGGATTTTATAATCTCACCACCCTCCTTTCCACCCATTTCAGGTTCAGTATAGACTGTAGATAGCTGATCTCATCGAGGACTACCATTGGATCTGCATTTTCCAAACCGTAGGTTCACAGTCCTCTTTACTTTTGTTTATTCGGGGGCCCTCTTGTTATTGTAAATTAAATTAAATATTTTGACTTACTGTATTTCAGTATGTATAAATTTATTTAGCTTTTACGCTATAAAAATTATTCACGTATAACTCTATAAATATTGTTTATAAGAAAATAGAATATTTCCCTTAATATTTCTTTTATTTTCTTATTATATTCAAATAACCGTAATTTTGTTTTAAATGAAGATTTTAGACTTTTAAACTCATTTTGAATATGAATTATGTGTTTTGTACTTGTATATTACGTTTTAGCCAGTTTCACAATTTTTGAGAAAAAATGACCAAAATACCCCTGTGTGGCGAAAATTTTATTTTGATTGTTTTTTTATCTAAAATAGTGTATATTCTCTAAAAACTCGATATTTAACAACGATTGCTCATAGGAAAGGAAAGAAACCGATATGTAAGCCTTGCGGGATTACAATTGGCATTCCGGATAATGAGTGTCAATCGGGACGTCGTGGCGATTGTCATGGGCCTGAAAGAGGTTCCGGGTCGTGACACTAAATCACTATATAATTGACTTAAATCCTATACTAATGCATGGTATGAAATGCAATAGCCTAAAACGGCTTAAATGCGGTATTAACCTATTTTTGGCACTTTACCCAATAAATTGCTAACGTGCTCCATTTTAGCTCTAAATTGTCCCATTTTCTCTCCAACATTTCTAACCATTAGATATCAGCCAATAACTCACTAAAACCACCAAAATCAGCTCACTTTCCTCCTTGGAAAATTTGGCCAAAAATGGGATATTAATTCAGTAAATCTTCCACTTTGTTTTTCTATCACATTTAACCATTTTTCATCATTTTCTCTTCATTTCTCTTAGAATAAAAATCAGCTCATCATCATTGTACATCATTGAACATTCAGCCAAGGGTGGGTATTGTGAAAATTTCATGCTTTCTTGCCCAATTTGATTTCTATACACATTTAACTAACTAAAACTATCAATTTAACTAAAAATCAAAACATAAAAATTTCAAATTCCTCCCCCTTGAATTTTGTCCAGCCCTTGATATCACTTTTTGATCTCTCTCCTCAAGCATGCTAAATGGAAACAAAGGCATAAGAAAGGTAGAAATCAAGCTAAAGTCAAAAAATCTTACTGTTAGACGCGTAAACGGTCGAAAAACGCGATTTCCCCTTTGAATTTTCTAGTTTTCCTTTGGTTCTTCTCTTTTCTTCCTTTCCTCTCTATTTTCTCTCTTGTTCTCTCCTTATGGCCAGCCATCACTTAATATGGGGTTTAAATGGGCTGACTTTTCATTAAAATAATATTCAATCATTAAAAAGTGCCATGTGTCACTTTCCCATTGGCCCGTTTTTAAAATTTCATCCATTAAACTTTTATTTTTCACCATTTGAAATACCATAGTTATTCATACCAAAAATAAATAAATCCTATAATTTTGACAAGTTTTGGGTGGTGAAAATTACGGTTTTTACCCCAAGACAACAAAATTACCGTTTTGCCCCTATGTTTCGAAAATTGCCGGAATTGAAATTTTTCACTTCCTATCATTAAATTATACTCCAAATAGTTAATCTTGGTCAAAAATTTCACTCCATAATCAAATTATTATCTTAGGTGGTAAAATGATGATTTTACCCCTGAACATCAAAATTTCTAATTTTTCCCCAAATGAACCCTCGAACTCTGAACAATCATTTTTAGTCATTCCTGGACTGTAAAATATTAAATTTCATCCTACGATTCCTATTTGAACTAGTTCGAGGTTAAATCAACTCAAGTGTACCGTTATGCACAATACTGGGTTTCGTCTATTCTTAGGACTTTCCTAGCGTAATAACATGCTACTCAGTGCATGTATGTCATGACATGTGTTTATAGAGTCGGGTTTTACAGCTCGAGTTGTGAATAGGTCTATTAATGGCTTGATTTGTATCAATAATCCAAAACTGCTTTTAAAAAAAGGAAATTCAAAGCTATTATGAAATAAATCTTAAAAGAACAAATAAAGATAACTTAAAAGAATAATTAAAGAGAAGAAAGAAAGTGTTTAGGGGGAGAAAAGAGATCTTATTGAAGTGTATCTTTACAAATGAAGTGAAGGGGTCTATTTGTAGGCTAACAACCCCTTGAATCATAGTCATAATCTAATTATATCTAAGAGTTCAAATTATATTACATTTCTTGTATCTTGCCTTTTATGTTGTTTGACTTGGTCTGCACTTCTTGAGTCATAATATAATAGACATTCATATATTTATTCATAACACTCCCCCTTGAATGTCCATTGTATTAAGATGATGCCTCGTTAAAACCTTACAAGAAAAAAACCTCATGGGAAAAAATCCAAGTGAAGGAAAAGAATACATAATTCTTTTCAAGAATACGCTTTTGAAATACTACCTCATTAAAAACCTTATCAAGAAAAACCCAGTGGGAAAAACCTTGATGAAGGAAAAGAGTACAGTGCGTATTTTACTCCCCCTGATGACTGCATTATAGAGATCTTTAAAATGATACATTCCAACTTTTCAAATGTTGCAATAAGAAGGGCTTTGGTGAACAAATCTGCTAGATTGTCACTTGATTGAATTTGTTGAACAATAATTTCACCATTTTCTTGGAAATCATGAGTAAAGAATTTTGGCGAACTATGTGTTTTGTTCGATCGCCTTTAATAAATCTTTCCTTTAACTGTGCTATGCAAGTAGTATTATCCTCGTATAATGTTGTTGGAATTTTCTTCTTGATTGATAAGCCACATGTTTCTTGAATATGTTAAGTTACAAATCTTAACCAGACACATTCATAACTTGCTCATGAGTTGCTAAACTTTCTGCATGGCTAGAAGAAGTAGCAACTATAGTTTGCTTTATAAAATGTCATAAAATAGCCATACCTCCATATGTGAACAAATAACCTGTCTAGAATCAAGCTTTGTGTGGATCAGATGAATATTTTGCATCTGCATAACTAATTAAATTTTATTTTGATGCATTTGAATTATATAAGTCATATCTATTGTTCCTCGAAGATATCAAAGTATATGTTTGATTCCATTCTAATGTATTCAAGTTGGAAAAGAATTATATCTTGCTAATAAATTCACAGCAATTGCTATATCAAGTCATGTATTGCTAGCAAGATACATTAATGCTCCAATTTCAATAAGATATGGTACTTCAGGACCATGAAGTTCTTTATTATCTTCACGAGGTCGAAAAATGTCTTTTTTTTCTCATCTCATAACCTTATAACCATTGGTGAACTCAATGGATATGCTTTCTCCATATAAAATGGTTTTAGCACTTTTTGCTATAAAATTATATTAATGGACAATTATTCCATTTGTCAAGTGTTTAATCTAAAGACTCAAACAAAACTTTGTTTTTCCATGATCTTTCATCTCAAATTCTCTCTTTAAGTAATCCATGGCTTTTAATAACTCTTCAAGAGTTCCAATAATGTTCAAGTCATCAACATAAACAACAATTATAATAAATTCATATCTAAACCCCTTTTATAAAATACATGGGCATAGAGGATTATTACTATAGCCTTCTTTCAACAAATTTGCACTAAGGTGATTATACCACATGTGTCTGGATTGCTTTAATCCATATAAAAATTTATTTAATTTAATCGAGTAAATTTCTCGATAGTTCAAATTTTATGCTTCAGGCAACTTAAATCCTTCAAGGCTTTTCATATAGATATCGATATCAATTGAGCCATATAAATAGGCTGTAGCTACACTCATTAGAAGCATTTTCATTTTCTCATTTATTGCCAAACTAGTTAATATAGAATTGTAATTGTATCCACCACAAAGAATATATCTCTTTTCATATTTAATACCAAATCTTTGGGTAAAACATTGCGCGATAAGCCATGCTTTATATCTTATAATCTCATTTTTCTCATTTTGTATTCGCACAAATACCCATTTATATCTCACTGGTTTTACACCATTTAGCGTACGGACTACAGGTCCAAAAACTTCACGTTTTGCAATTGAATTCAATTCCATTTTGATTGCGTCTTTCCACATTGGCCAATCATTTATATGTCTACATTCTTCAATAAATATAAGTTCAAGATCCTTGTTTTTCTTTCATAATATTGAGCTCTATACAAAATTTCGTAGACGTTTATTTACCAGTTCCATCTTTTCCCATCATGACATAATTTATTGTGATCTCTTTATTTTCGCTGATTTCAGGTACTTGAATTTCTTCTGAAATTTTTCTCAATTATGTCAGGGGTCTCTTCTAGAGTTTCTACTTCCTCTTTCTAACCATCTTAAATATTTGCTCTTTTTCTTTTTCAAAGATTTTATTTTTGGAACCGATTGATTTTCATGCTTCTAGTGTGCCTTGTCCTACAAGGACATCAATGCTAATAAGAGCATTTGCAGCTGGTATATGATTTAGTTATTCCCTTTAGGTCAGTAAATACGTCTGGCAACTGATTTACTATATTTTGTAAAATAATTATCTTTTGAACTTCAAGTTCATATTGCTTTGTGCGAGGATCAAAACTAGATAATGATAATTTACTCTAAGAAATTTCCTCTTTCATCTGCTTATTTCCTCCCCCTAATGTTGAAAAAATTATTTCATCAAAATAACAATTGACAAACTTTGTCATGAATAAATCTCCTATCGATAGTTCTAAATATTTAATTACAAATGAAGATTTGTATCCAACATATATTCCTAACCTCCTTTGAGGACCCATCTTTGTGCGTTGTGGTGGAGCAATTGAAACATATACCGCACATCAAAAGAATTCTTAGATGGAAAATATTTGGTTCTTGACCATAAACCAATTGTATAGGGAGAATTTATAATAACTCGTTTGGCTTGATGTATACAAATGCTGCTGCATCCAAAATGGCATGCCCCCAAGTCAACATCAGGAGTTTGAATTTCATAAGCTTGCAATCAGTTGGAAGCATTTAATAAATAATTCTACTAAACCATTTGTGTATAAGCATAAGCAACAGGCTGTTCAATAGTTATTCCAACTAATATGCAATATTAAAAGCTTGAGATATAAATCCACCAGCATTGTTAAGACAAATAATCTTAATTACATAACCAAGAAAATGTGCTTGCAAATGAATGGTTGCAAATGCCAAATTGCAAGCTATAATAAGCACACATGTGACCATCTAATCGATAAATTGTTAAATATCTAAATGGTTCACATGGTGGATGTATCAATCCACATATAACCTTAAATATTATTAAAAAAATGTAGGGAATTTAGTCCCAACTTAAACTGGTGATAGCCTTATAATTTATTTGCCTTCAAAACAAGCAGCACATAAAATTCATTAGATTGACAAATCTTTTGGTTTTTCAACGAATGATCATATAAATTTTCAATCATATTCTTTTGCATCATTATTGATTCGGGATAGTCCAACCGGTCATGCCAAACATCAACATCATTAGTAAACTTCTGGTTTACTATGAGTTTCAATTATTCTAATATTTGTATAGTTTAATTCTGAGAACAAAGCGAGTAATTTTTTTTCAACACACACTTTCTACTTAAGACAATTGCAATATAGAGGTATTAAGTTTCTTCTTCATTTGTTGTCTCAATATGATATCTATTCAGACAAATATCTTAATAAACTTCTTTGAGACTTAATAGAAAATAATACATCCTCTATTACTTTATTCCTTTAGGTAGTAAAATATTAGCTCTTCTGGAGCCTTCAATTAATTTTGTACTACCAAGTATTGAATTGACATTGGCTTTTTTTTTTCGTTGTCAAGTAAGAAAAATATTTCTTGTCTTTCAATATAGTGTGTGTTATAGCAATGTCTAGTAGACATATATTTACATCATAAATCTTCGATCCAACAATATGAATATCCATATTTTTTTTTCAATAAAATATATACAATAAGAAATTTACAAGTTAAAATGAAATAACATTAAATATATAGTTAAAACACATAATAAGAACATATCCTTTAAATATAATAAGAACATATTAAAGCATCTTCATAATATAGTTATACTAAAACATACCAATTACTATTAAGTTCATTCTCGGATATTCCCATTGCTAATTAAATGATCAATTCTTTCTACAAGACAAGAAAATCAACCATGAATATTTTTGTTACCAATCATATAATCAAGTCCTCTTTCAGGATGGATAGATATCTCGATGTGCTATATCAACTTGGCCATGATTAAAATCAACACAAGATGCTATAGTTTTCGGTGATGCTTGATACAATTCAAGATGTACAACAGGTACGTAACCAATGGTCTTTCATGCCACATCAATGACAATATGTTTTCTATATTCCCTTTTTTTTTTCTTTTCATTTTTGTCTTTTCATTATTCATCCACTTCTAGTGGGTTAAAAGTATTCATCCACCTTTTTTTGATGGGTTATACACTTTTAGTGAGTCAGTGGGTTACAGCATTCATCCACTTCTGGTGGTAACATTATCCATCCACTTCTGGTGGCAAACTTATTCTTAGATTCTTATGGTAAAATTATCCATTCACTTCTTGTGGTAAATTTATTTTAGAATTAAAATAGTGATAGTGTAAATTATTATAACAACCTTTTTCCATATCCATGATCATAATTATTAAATGATGTGGCATTCACTTCAAGGAATAGATAGATTCATGACCATGACCATAAGTGTGATGTCGCATTCACTTCAGGGAATGGACAAATTTATAATTTTTTTTTATTAATAGGTTGTTTGTCACATTCACTTCAGGGAATGGACATTATGATTTTTCATTAATAGCTATATAATAGAAAATTCACTTTCCAATCAAGAGACAGAATATAATATATACTATATGATAGTAAAATTCATATTAAAGTTGATTTTTAGAGAATGAAAATATTAAAGAGATATCAAGTCACTTACTTGATTTATTACAACCAAAACAATTAAAGATCAACCATTGAAATTCTTTCAAAACTTGAGATGATGAAACAAAATAATAGCAACACTTACCTGATTTGCTAAAACTATAAATCAAAACCAAATCGTTGAAATCCTTTTTAAGCTTGAAGATGATGAAAACAAAATAATTCCAAAACTTGAGAGATCAGAGAATCGTGCTGATAACGTGTTATGAAATAAATCTTAAAAGAACAAATAAAGATAACTTGAAAGAATAATTAAAGAGAAGAAAGAAAGTGGTTAGGGGGAGAAAAAGGATCTTATTGAAGTATATCTTTACAAATGAAGTGAAAGGGTTTATTTATAGGCTAACAACCCCTTGAATCATAGTCCTAATCTAATTCTATCTAAGAGTTCAAATCATATTACATTTCTTGTATCTTGCCTTTTATCCTGTTTGACTTGGTCTGCACTTGTTGAGTCATAATATAATGGACATTCATATATTTATTCATAACAAAAGCTACATTCTTTTGAGTCTATATTTATTTGTGCAGGATTGCATTTTATATGTACAAATAAAATTAAGAATTGAGCTCATAAATGGATGAGAAAAGGATGGAGAAAATATTAAAAATTAGCTTGATGGATGAAGACTATTATGGATTAAAGACACACTTTTGTTTTTGTGTTTCTTGTTTTACGAAAAGAGCACAAATTTGCTCAAACCCTAACTAAAATCTTCATATGGATCTTAATTGACTCATACTATTTGTGTTAGTCGACGTGTCAAAGCTACGTTGTTTGAGTCGCATAATTATTGTGTAGAGTTTAAATTTAGGATTGAAAATTACATGTCTATATATGAAATTAATAACGTTTTACTTCTTAAATTGTCTAATTATCATAAATGGATGAGCAAAAGTATTGAGAATAGATTATTAGTTCAAAAGATTACGAACATACTATGAATTACAAATACAAGAAGATTTGTATCCGAACCTTGCCTTACTCTTACTATTTGAGCAAGTCCAATTGCCTAGAAATAAATATTCTTAAATAGAAAAACCTAGCTCAGAAACACTAAACGAAGCTTATTTGTTCCTATTTGACTTATTAGCTCGAAAGCCCACCTAAAGTAAAAATAAACCCAAGATTAAAAGCCCACAAAACTCACAAGAGTGTCCCATGTTATTCTCCCCTAGTTGACAACAACTCAACTCCCGAGAGTTAGATTGCAAATACCACACAAGGAACTTTGAATCCAATTTGCGAAACTCATCAACAGTAATCGAATATGCATTCTATTAGCTTAAGTAGAATGAATAATCTAAAAGGATGTGAATTGGATTTTTATAATTTTTTTTACACAATAAAATTTCAAGAAAGATATATCAAAAATTAAGTTCATTAACAATTCAATAGATATTCAATTAAAGTAAATACAATAAAGATAAGGTTAAATTATGTAATTAGTCTTTATATTTTATAAAAAGAATAGATTTAGTTTCTACAAAATAATTTGTGTAAATTGAGTCCTTATACTTTGTGCATTTGCTAATTACAGTCTTTTAACTCTAACACCATTAAACTTAACCGTTAAGTATGCTGATGTGGTGTTGACTATGTGTTAATGTAATATGATCATGTGGATGTGGGACAAATGTTGACATAGCAAGGGCTGACATGGCATAAAGCTGATGTGTCCACACGAATTTATAAAAACAAAAAACATGCTAACCTAAATTAAATGAGATTTACAAATAACAAACAAAGAAAATTAACAACCCAAGATGGAGAATCAAGAGAGGGAAAAACAAATGGCTTTAGAATTGAATAGTTGAAATTTAAGAAAAGTATGACCATGATTCTTGGTCTTGTTTTGAATCTTAATTCTCAGTGAACATAATTTTCAAAGAGTTTTGGACAAGTTGAGAGATTTTGGTGGACAAAACAGTAAAGAAGAAACAGAGATTTTGTAAGATTTTGTTAATAGGTTTTAGAATTTTGAATGGTGCAAGGTTGATTGGGCATAATTAGTTCTCTTGTAAATCCTCTTGATTCTTGTCAGTTTTTTACAAATTACAAACATATTTCACTTTAGTTTTCTTCTGGTTATTTTTCATTTTTTGTTTTTGTTTTCTTTTGCAAACTAAAACTAGTTTTTTGGATTGCTGCGGGAAAATCTTTAATACCCAGTTAAATATAAAATAGTTTTTTCAATAATAATATTTTTTTTCTTATTTTTTCCCTCTTTATTATTTTCAAAATTCTTTCCTTTTTAATTTTTTTTCTTCACTTGAGTAAAAAAAAAAAATAGGGTGGTTCCCAAGGGAAAAGATAGTTTCATGTGAGGGCGTTTTTGTTAACATATTTTTTGTGGGTTGTTAATTTTTTTTCTTTTTTTGTTTATAAATTTCATTTAATTTAAGGTTAGGGTGCTTTTGTTATTTTTTTTAAATTCATGTGACACGTCAACATTGTGCCACATCAACATGATCATACCTCATCAACACATAGTCATCGTCATTTCAATATACTTGACAGTTAAATTTAATAGTGTTAAAGTTAGGAACTATAATTAATAAATTCACAAAATATAAGGACTCAATTTACATAAATTATTATACATGGACTAAATCCATTTTTTTTATAAAATACAAGGATTAATGGTATTATTTAAACTAAAGATAAGAGAGTGAGTTACTAATAATTGCAAACTCGATTTACAAAAGGTTCAGCCATTCTCCTTGGTGCCTTCGTACTCTTGCTTAATTTGCGAAGGAGTTCAATCTATTATTGAATTTCAATCAATACAACTACTTTTTGCAGACTTAGATGTAACCTCTTTATCTTTTCAGTCTTAGAACCTCTAGATGATACTTTTTAAAAGTTAAGGTATAATCTCTTATTTTTCAAGGATTTGAGTGTTTAAAAAAAATACACAAGCAAAAAGACTCTAATAGATGGATAATTGCTTAGTGAGTACAAGTTTACGAAGAGACAATATCAAAGATGCTTACAAACGGTAGGAATGGAAGCACAAATGGATTTAAGAACACTCGAATACTTTGAAAGCTTGGAAGAATGACTTAAATGCTTACTTTCAATTTGTTTCTTATTTCTACTCTTCGTTCTTTCTTCTTCACAAATGACCCGAAGATGATCTATTTATACTTGAGATGGAATATAGCATTGAACAAATGTAGATTTAAAATCATTCACAACATTGTATATTAGTAATCAGCATTAATTGCATATTTTTGTTTTCATCCACATTAATCATGTTATTATTGCACATTAATTTTGAATTTTTTCATTATTTTTTCAATTGCAGAAATCATTTTTATATGATCTATAATTTTTTTTTTTTGAAAATTATATGAACTATACTTAAAACACCTCTTTCCTTGCTCTTTTCCTTTCTTTCTACCCAAAGCAAATAAATAAATAAATAATCAAGTCACAAGTCATATTCACATGGTTGAGCTGCCAATCAATTGACAATTGTCCCCACTTGGTACAACTTTAAATGTATTGCTAATATCGATTATATGCATCAATTTCTGCAAATATTTCTTGTTATTAATTTTATAGACTTTAATGCTTATGTTGGTTCAGAAGAAAATAAAGATATTTCATCCTCCCTTATTTTTTGGAACCTTTCTCTTTGAAATTACTATTTGTTTATAGAAAGGGAAAAAAAGATCATGCAACTTGTCTATGGTATTCAAGGCCAGGGCTTCCACAATGTTTTGTGTTATTGAATCTTTGGGTTTTTGCATGCTTAATTTGTGCTGCAATTGAAGTAAAAATACAAAGACAATTGAGAAAGATGGAAGAAATTGAGACTTAATTTTCAAAGTTCATGATTAAGTATTGAAAAAAGGACTTAATTTTAAATTTTATTCTTACTAATTTCCAATCTTTTAGATTTTTTTGCTATTTTTCTTGTGAAATCACAAATAGTGAAAGATAAGATATGAAAAAAAAAGTAGTATTCAATAATTGTGATTTGCTAATTGCCACTATTAAATTTTCAAGGTTTGGGATATTAATCCGTCCTCAGCAGAAGATGGGATTGAATCGAAATGATTTTGTAAGACAAATATCAAGTGGACAAGAAAGTAAAGAAAAGAGATTCTTTCCCCTTGTGCTTGTCCAGTCCAACGTTAAATGGCCACCAAGCTTTCACAACTTTGGATAAAGAGGAATATAAAAAAAGAATTATAAAGGAATATCAATTAAAGGAAATCCAAAGACAATTGAAAAAGGTGGAAGAAATTGAGTAAGTCAATGCTTCATGGGGATCACAAATATCATCGCTCTTTAAAAAATTACTATATTCAATAATTTATTTTTTAATGTAATAAAATTCATAATATTAATGGTCAACTATCATATTTAATTAAAAAATTACAATTAATAGTATCTATATTAATTTTAAACTATTCTTAATTAACACACTAAAATGTCTTATAAAATAAGCAAAGTTTGTGTCTATAATTTCAATTATAGAAATAATATTTTAATAGTTGCTTTGCAAACAATTTTAATTCTATGGTCTAAGTTATTTTTTTGTCTCCTGCAAAACCCATTGACTTGCCAACCAACCATTTTATTCTTTCAAATCCAACCACACGGCCCTGTAGCATTTCATTTCTCTTGCCTTTCAAAGAAAAATGGCAGAGGCAATCGTCTCACTTGCCATTGAAAGAATCACTGATTTACTCATTTATGAAGCGTTTTGCTTGAATGATGTGAGAGAAGAAGTTGAAAGCATAAAGGCTGAACTAGAGCGGATGAAGAGCTTCTTGAAAGATGTAGACCATAAGCAGGAACAAGATGAACGTCTTCGCACTCGGGTGAGAGAAATCCGAGATCTTGCTTATGATGCTGAAGATGTTATAGACTCTTATATTCTTGAAGTTGCACATCGAGGAGGCTTCCATGGAATCATCAAGAGATTTACAAGCCTTTCCACTCACAAAATTGGGAAGCAGGTCAAAGCTATTCAAACCAAGCTTGGTGACATCTCGAAAACTCTTACGACTTACGGGATATCAAGAGAAGGAGAGGGGTCTAATTCTGCTGCTGAGATGCAACGCCGGTTAAGAAGATCGTACCCACATGTTGAAGAAGAAGATGTTGTCAGCTTGGAGGTTAGCACAAGGGATGTTATGGATCTATTAATGAAGAAAGCGGACAGACTCCATGTTGTTTCCGTTGTGGGCATGGGAGGCATAGGTAAGACCACTCTTGCAAAGAAAATATATAATCACAATGATGTGAAAAGACATTTTGATTGTTGTGCTTGGGTTTTCATATCTCAACAATGCATGCCAAGAGAGGTTTTTCATGGAGTCTTAATAAAGGTTCTATCTCCTTCTAGAAAAGAAAAAGAGCGAATCGATAAACTCAAAGAGCATGAGTTGGTTGAAAAGCTTTATGATGTCTTGAAAGAAAAACGATATTTGGTAGTTCTTGATGATATCTGGAGATGCGAGGATTGGGTTAGTCTTAAACCTGCTTTTCCTAAAGGAAATAAAGGAAGCAAGCTCTTTTTCACAACTCGCAACAAAGAAGTTGCTCTGCTTGCTGATCCCTGCAGCTCCCCAATAGAGCTCCCACTTCTTACTGATGATGAGAGTTGGACGCTTTTCGAAAGGAAAGCATTCCCGGAAAATAAGATGGATTCTCATGCTTGTTCAAAAGAATTTGAGAGGTTAGGAAAGGAGATACTGAAGAAATGTGGAGGTTTACCTCTAGCAATTGTTGTATTGGGAGGCTTACTTGCAACAAAGAAGTCATGTACTGAGTGGGAGATGGTGCTGAAAAACATCAATGCACACTTGAACAAATTCCAACAACAAGGCTGTCATTATGGTGGAGTTAATGGGATTTTGGCTTTAAGTTTCAACGAGTTGCCCTTTCATTTAAAACCATGCTTTTTATATTTTGGTCATTATCCGGAAGATTCAGAGATTTCAAAGAAAGAATTAATTAGACTATGGATTGCTGAAGCTTTTATTTCTCAATCATTGGAAGGAGAAACGTTGATGGAGGATGTAGCTGAACAATACCTAGAAGAGCTAACAAATAGATGTTTGGTTCAAGTTGGCAGAAGAGATCATACAGGAGCAGGTGTGAAGACATATCGTATTCATGATCTCTTAAGAGATTTGTGTGTGTCAAAAGCTCAAGAGGAAAATTTCTTTAAAATTGTTCAACTGCGGATGAATGAAAACAAAAATCATTCTCTTCATCTTACAGTGGCTACAATATCTAAAGCACGTAGAATTGTTGTTCATCCTAGCAAAAGGTATGTTTCTTTGAAGGGAAAATGTCCAAACTTACGTTCTCTTTTACTTTTTCAAGATGAGGACTTGATAAGGCTAGACATATCAAACTGTAATAATTTCAGATTCCTCAGGGTGTTGAATCTCTTGAGAAAGGATGTTTTATGGATAATACCAAGTGAAATTGGTAATCTGTTTCATTTAAGGTACTTGGGTTTAAAATGTGCTGAAGTGGTCTTGCCACGTTCTATTGTTAAGTTGAAGAATTTACACACCTTATATATCCTAGTGAAATCTCCAGGGATAATTCCTAATGTCTTATCCAAGTTGGAACGCTTGAGGCATCTTCTACTAATCAACTGGTATGCATTCAAAAATTGGCATAACATAAAAGGGTGTTGCCAAGTAAATACTTTAGAAAATATTGAAACTATGAAGTACATAAGGGTTGAGAATTTGACCAAAAACAATGCATTGCTCAAGTTGACAAATATTCGGAGCTTAGGAATACAGTTTAAGAGACCAGAAGATGTTGAGGCTATGCTAAGATCTCGTAGTTTTGGATCAGACCGCCTTCGGTCTTTGCGCATGGCGTTGGAGGGATCAATTCCATTTCCAGAATTGAAGCAACTTTCTCATTGTCATCACCTCTCCAAACTATTCTTATGTGGGAGAATAAAGGAAGACCCGTCACCGAGCCATCATGTTTTGAAATTTCTTCCAACAAGCATTTGCAAGCTAACTTTGTTCTTCTCACACATTAATCAAGATCCAATGCCCGTACTAGAAAAGCTACCTCATTTGAGGATTCTATGCTTGGAGTCTTCATCATACACAGGGACTAGAATGTCTTGCTCTGCCAATGGGTTTCCTCAACTTGATTCTATTGACATCAAGTCATCAAATTTAGCAGAGTGGCAAATAGAAGAAGGGGCAATGCCATGTCTTCGTAGTTTACATTTGGCTTTTGTTCCTGGCTTGAAGATGGTTCCAGAAGGGTTGAGGTACATCACTAGTCTTCAGGAAATGAAATTAGAAGGGATGAGCAGATCATTTTTAAAAAGGATTCAAGTTATAGACGGAAGGGAAGGAGAAGATTTTTATAAAGTGCGCCACGTACTCTCCATCCAAACTATCTAGTACGTTGAACAACTGAACTATTGCGGTGAGTTAGTTATTACAGCAAAAATCCTTTCTCTTCTCAATTGAGTCTATCCTTTCCATAAAGAATTATGCCAATTTGTTCTTTATTTTGTTTTATTATCTATTACATTTCCCAAGTATTATTATTCTAAGACAATAAACTTGAAAATATATATGGATTGACTTGGCAGATCTGTTGAATTCATGGCTGAAATTTTATGAGCAATCTGCACTCCCATGTCCATCTTTCATGTGATTTGGGGATCCATTTGTTGCAAGACGGCGTCACTGTAATTGCCTTACTGATATCTTTATGATGTTTTTCTTGTTCTCTTTGTTCACCTTATATGTATATTCCTATGAATACCATTGGTGTCCTATCATCAATGAGAACAATGGCTTGTTATTCTTTAATTCTCCAAAAGCTCAAAGTTCTGTCCTTGTTCATTCCTCTTCAAGACAGGTTTGCAGAAAACCAAATGGTGGGAAGTAATTCAAAGGTTGCAATTTCTGGGATTTTAAACCCAAATTCCAAGTTTTCTTGCATTTTCAACAGCATTTTCGTAAATTTGCTTTAATATCTCCTCCATGCGCATAAGCATGTCTATTAACCCCATGACTGATAATCTTTGCAAAGCAGGGCAGTTCTGGAGAACAAGATTTTCAATTTTCTTATTGTGAACTGCTTACAACTCTTTTATGCTTAACATTCCTTCTTTACAAAAAATATCTTCAAGCATATACATGTCATTGTCGTACAACATGAGTAGGGTTTAACATTTAAAGCTTCTTTAATTACTATAATTAATTTGAAGAAAATTATGAATTTTACACACATACAATGAAATTTTTAAATTTCACAAGCAGGTTTAGAATGTTTTCATGTGTTCATTAATTTAAGAAAATTAAGTTTTAATATTAATTATTAAATAAACATATGATGATCTTATAAACTCATATTGTAAACTTCGAAAACCCTACCAACACTGTTGAGATGATAATCTTTAATATATGCACTTTAAGGAAACTTTTACTTTGACATCAGCTAAGAGCTAAAAATATCTAACTCTGAAGCCCAATAAAATCTAGTTATAAGAAAGTAGGAAAGGAAAAGCTTTGTAACTCAGAACCCCGAAAATGGAACCAAGGGCTACAAAACAGAAGCCTCGTTGAAGGGAGAAATGTATATCTACATGTATTAAAAGTTGTCTCTTGGAGAAGACAATTAAGCTCAATTGAAAAACCACATCAACAGTTTAATTGGTTGACATGTGATGCTCTCATTGAGTGAGAATTATCTTGTAAGAGTTTTCTTTGGTGGGCATAGCATTTTGGTCAGTTTTCTCTTTCCTAGATTTCTCCACATTTTCTTCTTTTACTTTCTCCATTTTAACTTTTGACTTCTCCCTTGGGTTTCTCCACCCTCTCTCTTCTTTTACTTTGGCCATTTTTTTCATCTTTTTGTCATTTTTTTATAGCTTTTTTCATTTTTTTACTTTTTTTCTTTGGCTTTCTTTGTTTGTTTTGGTGTTTTTTTCTTTGTTTTGTTTAGTCTTTAATTTGTTCAACCACTTTTCTTCTTTGGTTTCTTTATTTTTTTTATTTTGATTTGTGATTTGTATTTTTTTTTATTTTTTGCATTTTGATTTCGTTGTTATATGAATTTTTCTTTGTATTATGATTTTCATTTTGTTTTTGATTCGTAGTTTTTGTATTGTTTTGGTTTGACCGTATAAATTTGCTTTATGTTTTGGTTCTTGAAGTTGTATTTTGCTTTCGATTTTTCCCTTTCATGTGCTCATGGTTTGATTTTTTTTTTCCTACAGATTCTATTGTTTGTCTTCTGTTTCACTGTTATTTTCCAAGTTTGATTTTTCTCTATTTATTCTTCTGTAGTTTTTGTTTATGTATGCTTTTGTTTTTAAGTTTTTTTTTATTTATTTATTCTTACTCTGAGGTTTTTTTAATGATTTTTGTGTTTTTTGGGAGGTCATGACATTTTATCTTTTCCGAATGCCATGGATCCAAAATTTTTTTCTCTTCATTGAATTGTTCTTTTGATTTCTCTCTTACTTAGAGGAAGACTCTGGAGAAAAAAAATGAAAGAATGGGCTGAGGAAAGAGGAAAAAAGAGAAAAGAGAGATCAAGCAGGAGACAGTTAAGGGTCAAGAGTAGACACACAAATATAAATTCAGATTGATAATTTTTTAAATTGATTGAACAGATTAGATAGAGATAAACTGGCTTCTCTCTCTTATTCTTCTTCTTTCTTCTTCATCTTATTTCCTTGCTCATTATTTTACTTTTTAATTAATTATTTATTTATTTATTTAATTTTTATTTATGCATTAATTCAAATTTATGAAATTAGTTTAAAAAATGATAAGAACAAAAATAAAATAACTAATAGAATAATTAATGCCATGATTTGCTGATTATCCGATTTTTATTATTTAGATTTTTATTATATGTTTTTATAATGTTATTGCTTCTAAATAGAAACCAGAAACCTTTGGTATATATAAGTTTCTAATTTCCTTTCTTCTTATCTCATTTTATTTGTTTATTCCAGTTTTTATTATTTAGATTCTTTATTACTTTTATTTTTATAATGTTATTGTCTCCATACAGAAATCAAAAACCTTTTAGATAGGTTTCTAAATTTTCTTTCTTCTTATCTCATTTAATTAAATGTGTTGTTATACTTCTCTATTGTAAACGACAATCTATGACATTTTTGCATTGTTTGTAACAATTTCGTTAGTGATATCTTCTCTAACTTTCTAAACTTATATTTTCATTCACCATCTTTGGAATTTGAGTTTGCTATTGATTACAATTATCAGCACCCTTCTAGAAAGTTTATAAAATTGTGAGGGTATTTTTATCTTTTTAGTGTGGTTTGCACATTTTATGTTATTTTTATTGCAAATATATTTGTTATTTGGTTTTTTACTTTATGAACGTTTTTTTTTTTTTACTATGATGTGCAATTTCTTTGATGTTTTTGTTGAAATGTTGTGTTTTAAGCAGTCTGCAGCTTCTATAGCATTTCTAATAAGAATTATAAACTAAATGAACTTAAAAAAAAAATTAGTTTGTTGTTGATTGAAATTGTTAAGACTCTTTTGAAATTTTTATTAAATTATGAAGGTATTTCTATTTTTTACTGTAGCATGCAATTTTTATGATATTTTTATTGAATTATACGTTTTTAGCATAGTCTGCAACTTCATGAAATTTTTTATGGGAATCATAAACTAAATGAACATAAAAAAAAACTAATGTGTGGCAGCTTATCAGGGTCTATAGTTTTTATAGTATTGATATTGATACTTGTCTTTTTAGCATGATATACAACTGCCATGACATTTCTGCTTCCTTTGTAGAAGTTTTGTTATATTCCTTCTATTTAATTACTATAATTAATTTGTATTGTTAGACCTCAATTTTCATCCAACATATCGACAACTTGAGTTTCCTGTTGAATATAATTGTTGAGATTTGTCATTAGGTTCTCTCTTAGCAAGTTAAGTGGAATTTTGCTAATTGCTAAAATCCTTCTTTCAGGATACATTCGACATTCATAACAAAAAATGATTAACTTTGTTATTTGTTTTTTTACTTTTAAGCTTAATTGTCTGATAGTTAATGTAAAGTCAAATGTGTTGAAGGTAAAAGCTATCAAAATACTACTTTACATTTAATAATAATTTTTATTTTTTACTTTGTTTCCACCTTAATAATCATTCACTACTTCATAAGTAGGTTCAAGTTGCGTGATAATGCAAGAACTTATTACATTCAAGGTTTTATAGAGGATGGAACGCTTATTATCACTATTGGGAAAGAAGTTTCACAAGGACTAAATATTATGGTCGTTGACATCACTAAGTAAAGCCACTTATCATGTATTTTCTGTGTGCTTAGGTTGTATATTATAGTCTATATTCACAACTCTTACATAGATTATCACTTAAATAATTATGTAACTTTTAACCTTTCTGTACACATTGCAAGTTGACAACAATTATGCAATGCTTGACTTTTTCTATACACATTGTAGTTAACAAATAGCTTTATGAATGTGTATATAAAGTGAGCGCTATACGATTACTGAAATATAGATAAATTTCAATAAACATTGTTTTATCTATATCACACGAGTGCATCGCACTAGCATACTCTAGTTATATATTAAAAGTGACTACAAATTGGGATTATTCCAATTGATGTCCAAGTGTCATTCAATTGATACCACTACAATTTTTTCTTTTTTTTTTTTTTTGGTGGTTTTTATAGGATGGCCTCTTTGATGATTGTGGGTTTTTTAGGGCATTTTTTGTCTTTTCACGATCAATTTTTCCTTTGTCTTAAGGGCAATTTTTAATATATTTACATTTTATTTTGATCTTTTTAACTACCATGCTTGTAGATTTTTTTCCCCCTGGGTCTCTCCACCTTCTCACATTTCTTACTTTCTCCGTTGATTTCATTTTCTTCTCCTCTTTTTTCCGGTGCTCCTTTTTTTTCATTCTGTTTTGTTTTGTTTCCTTATTTTTGGTGTTTCTTTGTTCATTTTCCTCGCTCTTTGATTTGCCGAGGCGCTATTCTTTTTTTTTCTTTACTTTTTTGTATTTTGAATTACATTTTTTTTTTCTTTTTTCTTGTAGTTTGGTGCTGTTCTTGACTTTTTTTTTTATTTTAACTTTGGTTTTTGCTTTGCTGATTGGTTTTGTTTGTTATTTGTTTTGGTTTGATTATTTACTTGGTGTTTCAAATTTTGTTTACTTTGGTTTGTTTTCTTGCTTTATTAGTTTACTCTGGTTGTATATATAAGGAATTATTGTTCTTTGTTTTAAAAAATTGACACCCAACAAAGCAGGGGCACCACTCTAGTATTAATAAAAACAGTGTCATAGAATTATTTACACACAAGTATTTGTTTAGTTTGTGCCTAATGTAAGAAAACTTAACTTTTAGTATATACATGCATGAAAATAATTCTATACCAATAATTGAGTTTTTAAATTCTACAAATATATTTACATAATTATAAATAATGAGATCAATGAGTTAACATGATTATTTAAATGGGTCATTGTAAAGTTTAAAATTGCATCATAAAACATTTAGCTCAAAAGTAAATGTATATATCCAAGGGCGGACCAAAGGTGGTGGCGAAGGTGACGGACTTTACTCCTCAGTTTTAAAATTATTAATGAAATTTTATATTATAATATAATTTTATTTAAAAAGTGATTATTTTTTACTCTGAATGTAATTATTGATTTTGTTCATGATCTTGTATGAGTACTTTTTAGTCACATCTCATGCAAAATCTTGAGTCTGTCACTACATGTATCCCTGTTAAAAAAATTTAATGTGAATTCCCTTTTCCTTGAATTCAAAAAAGATTAAAAAAAAAAAAGGTAAACTTTACATACATCCCTTATGGTTTAGCGTTTTCTCACATAGCACCTTGAGGTTATTTTTTTTCTCATGTAAAACTTTGTATTTTAATTCTATTTCCAAACAAGGTAACGGTGTTAAAGTTTTATTTAGTTTTTTATAAACTGACAACAATAGTCTTTATATTAATCTTTTTGTATTTTATATATTTAATTAAAAAATATTTCAGCAAAAATTTTTCATTTTGATAAAATGATGAAGGCGTTGATGACTTTAACAAAATGGTGGACAGTTCGGATGAGGAGAAGGGCAAATCATAGAAGTTGCAGAAGCTGGTGTTAACATAGTGAATCATTGCTATCATCAGATTTGGGAAGAGGAAGTCTCAGTATTGCAACTTAAAACATTTTCCGTAGAATAAAGGTTTGGCAGGTAATCGGCAACTCTCAGTCAATATAAGAAACCATTGGTGTTTCTTTTTCTTTGCCACATTTTTTTTTCTGTTTTAGGAGGACTCTTTTTGCTAACACTTACATAAATTTATCGGTTCCTGCATAATTGTTAATTGTATAGGATTATTTTTTAAAAAAATGAAAAAAAATAAAAACAAATTATTTGGGCAAGATGATTGAGAGCTTTTAAAAAGAGCATGTGCATCTGGATCCTCTTCTAAAAATTTTGAATAAAAACTCTAATAACTCAATACTAATAATGATCCAAACAAAAATAAAATCAATACAATTTTAAATGAATCGATCAATCAAAATTCTCTCAATAAAAGTAATAATAAAAGCAATCATTATATTTATTTAAATTCAATATTCAAAGAAATTATATTTTACAAAAATGAATTAAACGAACAGAAAAAATGAGAAAGGAAAATTTGAAAACAAAAACAATGATTGAATCTTTTGAACCTATTTGGAATTCAAAGAAGAAAACACTCTCTTTTCTGTTGGAACAATGAAAGAGTGAGAGAAAGTTGAAAAGGAACCCAAGAGTTGAAATATTTTTAATTAAATAAATAAAATATAAAAAGGTTAAAACAAAGGTTATTATTGTTTGTTTATAAAAAAAAAACTAATTAAAACTTTAACACTCTTACCCTTTTGGGAATAAATTTAAAACACAAGATTTTATATAAAAAAACCTCAAGGAGCTATGTGAGAAAAAGTCATACCACAAAGGGTATACGTAGAGTTTACCCAATAAGAAAACAAGAAAGAACAAATTGCATTACTAATTGCATTGTGTCACGAGCTGGAACTTAAACCCAACCCCGTACAGTTTTAAGTTTTAAAAATACAGCTTAAGTAAGCTTATAAATCACAAGCCCACATTCCTAACCAAAAAAACATGTCTAATAGGTTGTGAAAGATCTATGTTTATATACCCAAGATTCATTTCATCTCTTACTGACGTGGGATCTATGTCATTCGATCCTATCAAATTATGCAACGTCTTCATTACACTCGCTCTTTACCTATAAAGGAGAGGGACTCTTACACTAGTCTGGATCTACGTCGACTTTTGTACCTCTCATGGGGTATCACATCAATGAAGATTTGAATATGCTCGAATATCATTGTCACGTCTTGGAACTTAAGCCCAATCTTGTCGTGCAATTTTAAACTCTTAAAATTAAGCTTAAGAAAGCTTTAAAACTAACATAAGAGAAAGCTAAAGAAAGGAAATTAAGCTTAGGAAAGCCTTAAAACTAACAAAAGAAAAAGCTAAAGAAAGGAAAAAGAGAGATAGCTATTTAAAGAAATGAAATGTTTTGTTAATTCTCTTAAGTGTGTTACAAATAAGGAGAAGGGACTTATTTATAAGCTAATGGCTCTCCTTGGTTAGATAAGATTATGTTACAAGATAGAGATATATGATACGAAATTTAATTTGAAGAGACAATATTCAAATTAAATCCAAATCCTAATCTAATATAGTAAATCTACATCTAAATTGAGATATACATTAGCAAATTCAAAATTTCAAATCAAATTAGATATTTTCAAGGGTGTGTGGACATTTCTACCCTATGTAGCAAGTTAGGCCTTCAGATTGGGTTATCTGACTTGCTAGTTTGTTTGGGCTATTTGGTGGTTTGTTTGGGCTATTTGACCTATTTGTTGGGTTTGAGCTAGTTTGAACTATTGGACTGTGACACATTGAATATATAAGATATACAGACACCCAAAAAAACTAACTTATATCTTAGATGGTAGTTTTGAGGGCTTGGGGCATTTAGGTGATGTAAGATTGTTCGGCAACGGGTTAGGGTTTCCATCTTTCCTTCTCAGGTTCCTTTTATGGAAACAAATCATAATTTGATTTAAAATTTGTTTAAAATGCAAGAAAAGGGTGAAAAGAACATTTAATTCATCCTGAAAATAGTGATCAAATAAAAAAATTTTCCATCTATGACAAATAATTGGATTGAAATATGTTCTTGAAAGAAATAATTAGTAATTTAACAAATATCTTTAGAACACTCATGCCATGCCAAAAAAAAGAGAGAAGCTTTTGAAAATAAACATGGATTTTTTCTAACGAGTGTCTTTGAGACCTTTTAGATGTTATTTATAATAATATTCTTCTAGTAAATATAATAATTGATAGTTGATATGATGATTTTCAAGATATTGAAAGAAAATACTACTTAATATATTTTAAAGAGTATCTGCACGGTATTCTCCTTACAAAACCCAATAAACCTATGCTCTTCAGTTTTTAAGACAATTTGCATGGGCCATTACAAAGACCCTTTTAGTTCTAAGTTATTAACTCTAATTTAAGTTTAAAATCAAAATTAATAAACCAAACATTACAATATTATTTTTCTAGTATTTTAATCAACACTTTTTAATATATATATATATATATATATATATATATATCAAATATTATAATATTATCTTCTAAATAATCACATTTCTTATGAATAAAGATGCAGGGCATCATAGATTTTTCATATATACTCCTTACCCTTCCTATCCAGTGATTGGTTATGATGTTAATTTGCCAATATTTTGCATCTAATGACTCAAAATGAAGCAGCTATATCCAAGGGTCCACGATGGTTGGATCTCATGGGATCTCTATATATAGCGATTATCGTATTATTTTTTCATTCTTTTAACATAAAACAAAGAAATGTGCAATAAAAGGAAAATATTGCAGACTTACAATTGTAAGCAATATATTGAGGAATGGAGAATGCAAATACTCTTCATCATGTAAATATAAATTATTCCAAATTCCAAACAATTTCTGCCATTTTTTTCTCTTCTTCTAGCACCTGTTACCAGAGGCCTAAAAGAACACGAGTACAAAGCCTAGGAATAGCACCTCGAATTACATGAACTTGGATTCCTGTTTCACACAATGACACAAATTTTTTGTCCTGAAAGACAAAAGGAATCTGTTCCCAAGTACAAAATGTTGGGGTTTTGCTTCCATTTTCACTTTTTCTTGACTTTCCTTTTCTCAGTTTCTTTCCCATTTCTCCTCTTTTGTCTTTCTCTTTCGGCAGTAAAGATTGGAATACGTAATGGCGACGCTGCCGGCATACCTGACTAAAGGAAACAAGCGTATAAGTTTATTTATTTGCTTATTATAATACAATTTTAATATAATATTTTCTCTCAAATTTTAAATTTTTTTAAGTGAATTTGATGTTATCTATGATTTCATTTTTCTCATATGAATATCAATTATCACGTAAATATAATATTTTTATGATAAGATCTAACACATTATTTGTTTCTTCACTTGATTAATATGCATGAATTCAATCCGAATAACTCATATAACATTTTTTTCTTTGAAGTTAAAACAAAATTACTGCCCGTCCACACAATTTCAGCTCAAAATTTTTTAGGCTGTATGGCATAGTACTATCCCTTTAATAAATGTGCAAACAAATGAGGGAATACCTAACATGATATCTGTCTTAAAAAACATGTTCGATGTGGTACTTAAGCTTTCAATCCGTCTGTTAGTATGTCACAACATTTCATATTATGAAAACGATATGATATAACAGATCATTCAGAATGTGTCATGTAATTAAATAAATGTCACGTCATTTCTTGGATTGATGGTTAGGGTAGACAGGAGAAATAATATCATTAGTTAAAAATTTTAAATTTTTTATTTTTTAAAATAAAAAATTAGAATTTGTTTTTGAAAATTTAAAAAAAATCTAAAAATTTTATAGCAAATATTTTTAGTTTTTGGAAATAATAGATAGAAAAATTAAAAAAATTTCCTCTTCTTTTTGTCAAAATTTTAAAATTCATTTTTTGAAAAGTATAAAAAATAAAAAAAATTAGAAAATACTTTTTATTTTTGAAAAAGTAAAACACAATTTATTTATTTTTTTGTTTGAGAAACAAAAACCAAAATTTTTTAAAAGAAAAAATAATTTTTCTTTTGTCTTCTCCTGCCTCTTCTTTCACACTCCTCTCCACGTCGCACCAACTGCTTTGAAGCTAGATCTGAGCAGCTGAGGCCCAAGCCGTCGCCGATTTGGCCGAATGCAACTTGTTAAGCTCAAAAAACGATATGAAAACAGTCGTTTTTGACTTGAAACAAACAAGCCTTATCGATGTTGGATTGGATCTCGACTAGCCACATGCACACAAATATTGGTCCAATTCAGGACTAAATTAAACTATTAAAGCATGAAGGAGAAAAGGGAGGGAAGGGAAGAAAGAAAATGGTTTTAATTTTTTGTTTTCAATTTTTTAAAATTTAAATTTCAAGTTTTTTAACAAATAAGACAATACCACAAGTTCATCCAAATCCTGGATATGGAGAGTGATGTGATTTTGATTTAATCACATGACATGTTTTTTTTGAAATTGAGAGAAAGGGATTTAAATTTTACTTTTTGAATAAAAAAATTATATACCAATCAATAAATTAAATACTCAAATATTATATGACATGTTTTAATTGATCCATGACATGTTTTAATTGATCCATGACATGTTATAAGATTTTCTTAACAATGTTAGATATTTGAAACATACTTAAAATTTGAGAATCACATTGCATATCATTTTAGTACAAATATCACATTAAATTAATGTCGTAAGCTTAAAATGTGAATTATATATTTATGTGGTTTATAATTTATATAAGTGACACCTCAATAATAATTTGTAATGTTTAATCATGAGGTAAAAAACCAAAAAAGAAATTACTTTCTCTCGAGAGAGAGACTCTCTTCCACGCGTGTCTACCAAAACCCATCTCTCCTAGCAGCGTTGTGGCCTAAAATTTGTGTTGGCAGCCTGAGGTTCCGTTAAATTAAATATTATAAAGGTGGTGCTGACATTAATCTTTCCACTTGCGGGCATTGTGTTGTTGCTCCCTGCTTCTTCATTCCCTTGCAGTCCCCTTATCTTCGGCACTCTCATTGTTTCTGCATATGCGTATTATCAATCACATGAGAATACCTACTAGCCAGTAACCCTAACCATATAATCTATTTTGCAACATGGGTACCGCAAGAGTCTTGACTTGCCTAGTAGAGAGACTCAAGATGGGATGGGATACGAACGTCGTTTAAATAAAGAATTATCATCAAGGTTTTATAAGAAATTTTAAAAAAATTTTGAAATACGCACTTGAGCTGAAAATTAATTTTATCAATGTATTTATTATACAATGATCAACGTATAAAATTTTTTATATTTACTTTTATTTATTCAAAAAATAATATTTTATAATAAATTTAATATTGTTAATATATCAAATATATTATAATAAAATATTTTAATTTTTTTAAGTTTTGATCGAAATTATACGAAAGTTTATTAGTTTTCAAGATGGACACTCCATCTCAAGATTACAAACACCTTTAACATAAATAATAAAAAAACTAAAATACTCTTTTTATTAATTTAAAAAATTATTATTATATTTTTTATAAACAAAAACCCAACTCTCTAAGAAAGGGGAGCATCGGTGCTCCCCTTGCGAGCCCAATCGATGCTTCCAATGGGGAGTTTTTTAAAAAAAATTAATAAAAAAATAATATAATTGTATAATTATAATTATAAAAATTAATAAAAAAAATAAAATTATCTTTTTATTTTTATTACGTCAATAAGTTGATAAAAATATTAATAAGTGACTAACGAAACTTACGTATCTAATAAAAATTATTTTTTAAATAAAATATTTATTTTAAAAATTAATATAATTTCATATAATTTCAATCAAAATTTAAAAATTAAAACATTTTACCTAATATATTATAGTACCTTTAGAAGTATTGGGTCTAACATGTGACTTTAGCTCCCTCTTCCACCTCGCATATATAATTACAAGAAAAACCTATATAATGATTGGCTATAAAATGATATTGATGGAAACCCAAAATTACTGTTGTATCACTTATGTCATATCTGACAATTTCAGATCTCGAAAAAGGATATTTCCTTCCGGGGAAGTGGACCCTTAGAATGCTTAAGACTTTGTGTTCATTTTATTCGGCCCTAATCTTGGACTTCCAGCAAAATGGACCTCAATCTTATCATAAACTTTATTTTATTATTATTCTCCAACCTCAACTATATATTTGAAAAATATTATTAAAAATCAAATTGAACATATCATTGCAAATCTAAGCATATATAGATGTATTTATTCTTGTGCTTTAAATAGCCGCATATGTAAAAGTAACAATTCTCTTTCCATCAAATGTTTACCACCTTTATAACTCAAGTAACACTGGGTCTCATCTCTTCTTTATTCAGTCAAAATTAGGATGCTAAGAATCGCTTATGTTATAAGCTCTCTTCCCAACCCACCTTTTCCCTTGTTATTAATTCTTAATTTAAACTTGATTCATGAGATTGATAGACTAATTTTCTTCATTATAGTCTAATTTTACTATGACTTCCCTATTAAGTTATGAAAATTTAAGCTAAGATAGACTAATAAAAAGGAACTAATGAGATCACGTTGACTCCATTAGTGACTGACAATTTATTCATCTTAACAATATGGTATTTAATTTTCAAAGATCTATAATGTTTTTACTCGGAATTTAATGTGAAAAAGAAAGAAGAGGATACCAAAATTATGCACGTAGAGAAGTCATTTTCGTAATTATCAGATCTTCAGATAGTATAATATTATTTCATTATTTTCATACACTGCAAAGGGGCCAGTACATGTACATTCCATGTATTTACTATTATATATACTTTTTATAATAATTATTTCTGCTGCCATTATTACACAGATTGTGTATCTCTTACTCCACCATGGACCCCAGGCTTCATCAATTCAATACCACTGCTTTTTGTCTTCCCTACCTGCACAAAAATTAATTATTTAATGAAAAAAAGAAAAATGAAGTACAAGAAAAGAATATTTCTCATCTTCCATATATATATATATTTGAAAAGTTCTATATATATTGTTTAAATATCAAAATAATTATTTTTAAAAAAGTTAATTAACAATTTTTTTATTTGATTCAAATACTAGGATTCAAATTAAAAACTTCATTTAGAGTATTAATTTTAAAAGATTGAGTGTTTTCTTTTTTTTGCCACGAAAGGAAAACACAATATAGTGGTAGTGGCAATGGTATGAATTCGCTTTGATTAAATCAATATGGGACTAAGAGATGAGCTTGAGAATCTAAGTTGAGGGGAAAAAGGCAACTGAGGACCACATTTTAGTTTCACGTACAATTGCAGAAAAATATATGGTTAATAATATATGTGAAACATTAATTTCACCTTGTTGAAGCTGGTGGTCTTTTCATGGCGGCTTTCAAACTTGCTGATTTCATGGATAACATCTTTTTCTTTTAGTTTGAAATTAAATTTTCAAATTATTTTTTACTTTCAAAGCCATAGTTTTTGTTGCTAACATATCAGTATTTGTTGCTAACATATCACTATTTACAATGTTTAGAGGATTTTCTCTTACAATACTTGAAACAACTCTTAAATTATTTAAGAAAATTTAAATAATTTTTTATTTTTTTATTACATTCAATCAAGTTTATGTATTTTTTTATTTTAAATCAAATAAGTTCTTATAATTAACAGTTGATTAAGTTATTAGACAAAATATCACTTGTCATTTGTTGCCTATATGATGATGACGTGAATGGTGAAAATACCATATGGTTAGTCTTCATGTCACATTATTATCATTATGACATGTCAGTACCATTTGATATAAAATGACAAATGATATTTTGATTAATAACAATTAATCAACCATTAATTATAAGAGCTTATTTGACTTAAAATAAAAGTGTAAAAATTTGATTATACGTAATAAAAGAATAAAAATTTATTTAAATTTTTAAAATAATTTAGAGATTTTTTTAAGTATTATGTTTTTTTTTTTTGAGAAATTAGATATTGTAACCTCATTTAATTAGCATTTTCCACATTGAATCAGCAAAGAGACCAACTATTCATTGATTTCCTTCAATTATATAAAATTTAAAGCATCGATCTTACTCATGCTTGTTTTATCTACATTGAATCATCATATTTATATTTGCATTATTTACATAATGACAAAGTTTACAACCAAGAAGCTAGTATATAATTAAATTGTGGCAATTATTTTAGTAAAAATAAGAAAATAAAGTGTTGGACATAATTTTCTAATTGTACTAGTTGGTCCCATAAATTGCTTGATTGATTTTTCTTTGGACAAAAAAAATATAATTGATTTATTTTTTAATGCAAAATGATTTAAGTGTATTTTTGAGTGAGTTATTTATTCAAAAAATACATAAAATACAAGACCATTTTCTTCTTAAATAGTTTTGGCTCCCTAATTTAAAACTTTTATTTAGAAGTTGATCACAATCCATGTTAATGACTTTTAAATCCAAATTAATATAATAAAACATGGCAATTGATTTATGGTTTATCTTTGTATTTTTATGTTTACATGGAGTCAGATGATGAGGTATAAAGATGCTGATGAAGACCCCTTGTGGGCATGGGCGGACCCATGTTGGAAGGAATGGTGTCACATGACACCACTCACTTCTTAAAATATTTTAATTTTTATACAATTTATTTAAGATTCAAAGTAGTTAATATACTAATGAACTCATTTTTTTTTACAATTTTATAGGAAGTGGGGTCAGAGACTCCCAATAAAGTGATTTATCAAAACATAATTTATGTATTAATATTTAAATATTATAAGGAAAGACAAAATTTTTCTTCTATAATTTAAGATTTTGTTGAAAAAGTTAAAACCTAAACTATTCTCTCTATCTAAAAATTCAATTCCTCCCCCTTCTTGATCCTTGGATTGTGTTTTTCATTCTTTCAAAGCAACTCATCTAGGCTTTCAATTGTAAGTAATTTTCAACCTAACTTAAGTTTTTAAATACTTCATGTCTAAATATTTTTTTGATTAGTTTGATAATTTGGGTTCATAATTATAATCTAGCTAATAGAAAATAATATTACATATCAAATAATATCTTAAAATTGTGAATCTTTCTTTTTTGATTTGTTTTGTAAATATACTATTTGATTATTTGATTTTTGTATTTAACTTTATATGGTTTGTGAATGCTTATATTTAGTTTTGATCAATAAATAGAAAATTATCATATTGCTAGTTACTAAACCTGATAAATATTTTATTTAATTTTAATATTTTAATTTATACTAATAAATAGTAATTTTTAACCAGTTTTATAATTTTAGATAAATAAGTCATGGAAAGATATTTCAAAAGAAAAGAAATTGTACAAAAGACTTAAATCCCAGATAATAACAATAAAATTCTACTAATGATGATACTCAACAATATTTTTCGTGTTAAAATTGATCTGAGTACTCTCCCAACAAATTCTAAATCGAGGAAAACGATTTTTAAATCTGACACCACTTATAAAAATTCCTGAGTCTGCCCCTACTTGTGGGGATATCCAAGTTATTAGAATTTTAGATTTTAGTTTAAATTTTTAAACTTGAATTGATAATGAATTTTTATATACAACAAAGAAAAGATATTAGTAAAGATTTTATTTTTTAAAAAAAAATGTAAAAACTCATTAGATTTATATATATCACATAACATGATATGATCATTTTATCAAAAGTTGAACATTACATCTTCAAATTAAAATTTTCACACTTAACTATTGGAGTATGCTAGACTTACAGCTCATCAAGCTCAACTCAAGTTGGATCAGGATAGGGTTTTTTTTACTCGGACCAACTTAGTTCGAGATATCATTTTACCAATAAAAATTTTTATTTAATTTTAATTTAATATAAGAAATATCTTTTTTTAATATTTTAATAATAAATTTAATTTAAATTGAGCTGAGTTTAAACTCATACTTAATTTTTAGAGACATCAATCAAGCTTGACCTCAACCCTGCCTGATCCGATCTATAGATACCTCTAGAGTATCCTTTTGTAAAATATCATAAAAAATCATTTTAAAGGTCTTTCCCAGAAAAATATGATCTGAATGATGATGCTTTCCCTCCTTGTCTTTGAACAAAAAATGAATTAAAAATTGTGTATATATTAGAAAAATCAAGATTTGAATTTATCTTGGCTAAACAAAATAAACTACTTATAATTAATGAGAAAGGAGAAAAAAACAGATCCATGGTAATTAGAAAATTAATTTGTTGATGTTTAAAAAGATTTGGGAATTGATGGTTGACAAGTGGTGACTCAGCAGTACTTTGTGTATTTGTCAGTAAAATCCTACGAAGGCAGAAATTTTGGTGGTAACAAGAAATCAATGCTTTTTTTTTTTATCACAAGAGACAAAACAATTGCATATGACATTAGCACATTGGACCATTCCACTTTCTCTCTCTTTCTTCTTCACTTTCTCTCACTTTCTCGAGGAAAATCATCTCCGAGAAGTTAAAATCTTACGTCTTAGCAGATCCCAAAGCCGTATCAATCACTCAAAGTTTGTCACATGTCAAACAAACAACACCCAAAACACGAATCAACCATTTTTAACCAACAAGTAATATAATAAGAATAATAGCAATAATTTATTAGAAGCTTAATTTAAATCTTGCTGGGTTGTTTTTCAAACTTGAACAACCAACCCACCTCATCTAACCTACTCAAAAACGTCATACTTTTCAAGAACAAGTTTTGGATCCTATTCCTTTCTCTTTTCAATCTTGAAACCCATGGCGGAAATGTTTCTGGAATTCACAGGTATATATGTTAGCAGAGAATAGAAACAAACCTTGAGAAGTTGGATTCAAATTCAAAAGAAAGGAAAAGAAAAAGACGATGTCGAAAACAATTCATTCAAATAAAAGAAAAGGAATAGACATTTAAGGATCGAGATCCAAAAATATTGTCTGCAAGTTACAGACTTATATAAGCTTTTGAATCATAGTGGCAGATTGGCGTGTAATTTCAATTCAATATACAAAAGAAAAAAATAATAATAATAGTAATGAAACACCGGCACAAATGATAAAAGTTAGAAAAAGCTGGTGTATTTTCATGTACATGGGCACCTTCTCTTTGAGCTATCAAAACCAGCTTTGAGATACGCCTCAACTTCTTCCCTGTTAACGATCTCGAAGAATTGAAGCTGATCAGACAGCTTTCTTTTGCATGAAAAAGTTCTCCTCTTAGGTTTCTTTGGTGCTGGTGGACATTTCAGAGCAGCTGGGATCTTGCTTTCTTCCGAGGTTGGCGTCGTACACTCGTTGCTGCTGTCTTGATTGTTGTTTTCTTGTTGAATTACGGCACCACTCCCATTGGAAGATTGAATCTTGAGTTGGGGTAGTTTTATTTTGGTCAAATCCTGGAACAATTCGAGATCTGTAGACATTGCTAAAGAAGGAAAAAAGAAACCACCCCAGAACCAGAAATGAAGCTAGGAAAAATGGGATTTTCTTGTTCTGTTTGAATAATAATGGGTGGCCAAGGCCAAGGCCAAGGGAAGGAAAAAGAAGACGTGTAAGGGAAGGTAAGAGAAAGGTTGGGGAAGAGGAAGGAGGGGTGTTGGATTCTTTTATATTCTCCTATGAAGAGTTACTGTTTGTTATCTTTGATAGGAAAAATGAGTTGGAAGGCTTTTATTTTTTTTTTGGCAACATCACATGGAATAGTACTATTGCATTTGCATATCTTTTTGTGTGAAAAACTGTCTGTTTAAGCTGGCCTTGTTGATGAGTTGGGTTTGGGGACTTTGGGTGAGACTTGCTTTTTAGGCTTTTACCTTATTTCTTAGAGCTGTGGGGAGGAAGATTTTGCTTTGGCTTTTTATAGAAACATGTTATTAAGACTTTGCTTTATGCAGTGTACTCTTTTCGGATCTGTCTATGGGTTAAGAATCTTACTTTCTCTATTTTATTTATCTATTTATTATTTACTTTTTCTTATCAACACCACTTATTGTAACACCTACTTATTATTAAGATGAACAATTTTATCAATTTGTTGTTGATTAAATGTTGAATTTTGATCTTCCAATAATTTCTTTAGAATATATAAATTAATAAAATAGGTGTACGAATTGAATATGAAAAATATATATATATATATATATATATATATATTTCCATTCCTTTTAACTAGTTTTGGGAGATCAATACACGACCTATTTCAACAACCGTACAAAATTGTCCTTGAATTGCCGCGTGGCAGAGTTTATGAAACCAACATTTTGAGATCAGAGACTCGGAATAAGACCCAACTTGTGTTTTGTTTTTTTTTTTTTTTCCACTTAAGCGGATTTCAACTTGTGGAACGTAAAACTTAAGTTGGAGACAAAAGGTGGAAACTATCTATTGTGTCTTCCGTACTCACCCACGCTCTTTCAAGGAACGTGTAAAACACACTCCTTAACATTCTAGATATCTTATGTTTCTTTTTATTATTTCCCCTTCACGTAATACTAGTCTGACTCTCCTTAAGCCTTTTTTTTTTACATTATTTTATTTTTAAAATTCACAAACCTAATATTTAATTAATAATGTCAAATTTTTATTTAAGACCTACATGCATGTATATATACATATATATTTATATATACACAGAGAGAGAACATGTATATATAAATTTTTTTATATTTATTAATGTTTAAATTACAAAACAATTATTTAAATATTTTAACACAATGATAGATGCATGTATGTGATGCTTATAACAAGACATGTCCATATCTCCTTTCCTTAATAAAAACAAAAGATTCATAATTAACAAAAATTGTTATCAAGAAAATTGGAAGTTTTCATTTGGACAAAAGAAAAAGTAAAAAAAAAATGGATAATGTCCTCAACATTTTTTTTACCTTGTAAACTTTACTACATGGATGAATCTTTCTTGACTATACATATTTTCAACTTATTATTGTATTGATTCCCAAAATTAAATAAAAAAAAAAAGATATCATTACATAGAGGAAGAAAGAAGCATTGGAGTAGCATGCCATTAAAACATACTCCTAGGGGTTAGGAATTCTATATCCCATCATTGGGATCCTACCAATAGTAAAAAATAGACAAAAGGATATCTTGTTATTAACCTTATGCATATATGGTAGAGATTAGACAAATTACAGTATAAAATAATATTGTTATTAATTTAGTACTTTTCTTGAAAAGTCAATGCAAAATTTGCATGCACTATATTCTAAAATAGCATAGACAGTTTTACCTTAGGTCCAAACAAATTTATTTCATGTATATAGTGATTTTCTGCTTTATTTCCTTGCCAAATTGATAATGATGATTAATTTTTTATTAGTAAAAAATTAATATTGTCAAGCACCTCTATTCAAAAAGTTCTATACTTATTTTTTTCTAGTAAATGTGATAAGGAAAGATAAAAACTGTTTTACCATTTTTTTTTATTTCAGATTTAATATTTTGTGTCATTTTAAATATATGTTATGCCAGGTAATTTTTTAGTTATAACAAGTTTATATATGACATGAATATTGGATATCATTAATTTGAGTTTGTAATTACTATTCATCTACCTATTTAATTTTCATAGTAATTGTCTTCCCTGGCATTTTGCAAGGAGTGACATCCAAATGGTACGTTTCAATCTCATTATTGATTAATCCACCCTACTTCTTTAAAAGCCTTAATCATCATGTTAAATATTAGTTAAATCCAATCTTTCACACAAATAGAAAAAAATATAGAAAAAAAGAGCAGATAAACACTCATTTCTCAATATTCACTTGAACTCTATTATTTTCTTTTTTCTTTCTTACCAAAAAATAAAAATAAAAAATATATAAATATTTGATTCAATGATAAGCGTATACATCTTAATTTGAATTATTTTTCATACAGATACTTAATAAAAAAAATGAAGAAAAGAAAACGACTTGTCTTTTAGCTATCTCTCTCTCCCCTATTTATTTGGCATAGGATACCATGTTAGAGCCTTGAATACTCTTATCTAACCAGATCCCTTCCTTCAGTATTTTAATGGAAATTTGTTGGATTTGGTTTCACCAAATACCAACTCATCTTCACAAAAAAAAAAAAAAAATGAATCTTTCCACGTGAAAACTGTCTGTTTCTGCTTACTCAAGTTAGCCTCTCACTTGCATGGTTTTCACTACTTAATCCCCTTTGCTTTTCGTCTCTTTTCCAAAAGGTAAACCATTGGATTATATTCCTTAAAACAAAACATTACTGATATAATGCCTTTGTTAATCCAATCTAAAGCTGCTAAACTACTATCTTTTTTTTTCTTTTGTTGTGATGGGATTGGGGTTTTGCTTGTCATTTTCCCTTACTTTTTTTGAGTCATTTTCGTAAGCTGTGATGAACAATCATTTTTACCCATAGTTCAGTGAAAAAAATAAAATAAAACCTTGATGATATCAAAGTCAATGGATCAAAAACCCTTTTGCAGGTTCTTCATGAGCTAATAAAACCAGACAACAACATTCCAAACCTTACCCTGTTAACCTTCCACTTTATTCTTTGTGTCAAGCTTGTTTAAGAATTTTTAACCTTTTCCCTTCTTTTTTATATTCTTTTCTTCTATGATACTATGATCAGATATCAGATATCAGATATCAGATAAGAAGAGTTCACAACAAGCCTTGTTTTAAGGGTCTTCTTTTATTATTGTTGTTGTTTAGTAAAAGAAATAACAAAACCCAATCAGCTAAGAAAGAGTAGAAAGGAAGGAAGAAAATCATATGGATTTCCAGGACTTGGAAAGGTGTTTTGACTGGAATTTATAGAAGCAACTTAAGTACTGTACGAGCTGTTTTTTTCTTACTCCAACCTAAGAAACTTAAAAGATATTAAAACATAGGAGAAATTTTTTTTTAGCCCTTAAAAATAACGTATTTTTATAAACAAGCCTCTAGATAATTTTAATTGTTTTTAGACACGAGAATAGATTTTGAAACAAAAATGCCCTTAATGAGCCATCTCAATTGACGCGCACTCTCAAACAGATAAAAAATGAGAAAATAAATATACAAAAAATTTACGAACATCTAATTTTGTGCAAAACATCTATTTTTTTTTCGCGAAGCTTGTGCAAAACAAAATAATGTTGCATGAGATGATTTTTCAGAGATTTGGGACATGACATTCAGATAATAAGAAAAGAGTGATATTAAACCGAACGAGGAACCAGTCGTGATGAATCGAAAGCTTGGTGAATGATGTGAAACTAGAAATCCCTGATACAGTGGTGAATCGAAAGGAGAAAGATGTGAATCCAAAGCACAAAATGGTCATGCTACAGCAAGCCATATGTGAGACAGTTGTGGCAGGGCAAGGTTTAGAGTTTGTGAAAAGGTATGTTGGGAATGTGTGACACGACATGGTGGGAATGTGTGACACGGTAGGGTTTAGAGTTTGTGACATGACATGGTTGGAATGTGTGACACGACTGTGACATGGCAAGGTTTAGAGTTTGTAACATGCCATGGTGGGAATGTGTGACATGACTGTGACACGTTAACGTTTAGAGTTTGTGACATGTCATGGAGGGAATCTGTAACACTCCATTTCCCAATAATTTGTGAACGGTTGTGACAAGTAGTGGGTAAACTGCTTTTTGGATTTTTAGTGTGTCACGACATTGGTTATTTTAGGGTAGTTCGTGTAACGAGTTAGTAATTACACTAATTGGCGTGTCACACGCCACAGGTATTTTAGGCCAGTTTGTGTAAGGACACAATAATTATAGTAATTGGCGTGTCAGCGTTGGCGTGATACAACATTTTAAGTTATATGCATGGCGTGTTACCACATTTTACGTTATATGCATGGCGTGTTACCACATTTTACGTTATATGCATGGCGTGTTATAATATTTTACATTATATGCATGGCATGTTCCCACATTTTACGTTATATGCATGGCGTGTTACAACATTTTACGTTACAACATTTTATGGTATATGCATGGTGTGTTACAACATTTTATGTTATATGCATGACGTGGTACCACATATTACGTTATATGCATGGCGTGTTACAACATTTTACGTTATATGCATGGCGTGTTACCACATTTTACGTTATATGCATGGCGTGTTACCACATTATGGGTTAACTCACTCCTGCATGTGTGCCATGTTTTGCAGATGCAATCCAGACAGTATGAAGATCTTGACAGTTTGCTTATTGTGCAAAGAGAGAAGTGGTCGTTCAATGTCACTATTAACACCCACTGTAAGTGGTCGCAATTGCATTACATCAACAAGACCCTTCAAGAGAAAGAGAAGTATGATGCAGTGAAGCGTACCTGCTTCGGAATGCTACTGGATGTATATCCGCAAGGGTACTTCTTCGCTGGTCTTCTGCAGAACATCATGATCCATTAAATCACTGTGATAGATTCAGTGGAGCATGAGCTATGGTTTGTCATTGGGAAAAGCAAGGTGCGCATATCAAAGCAGGAGTTTTGCCTTATCACTGGACTGAAGTTTCATCGAATGCCAGATGTGTTCACACGACTGTACGAGGTTGTTACAGAAAAAATTTATGCGCAATATTGGAACAGGCAGTAGAGCGTTAAGCTATAAGCCTTGCTTGATATGTTCCGTGGAGGCAACTTTGAGCCACAGGGAGATGCGACCAAGATGGCACTCATCTGATCGCGAATAAAATTTTATTTGGTCAAGACTACTGTAGACGGGTGATGCCTTGGCTTTTGTCTTTGGTGGAGGACATCGACGCTTAGAATGTCTTCCCATAGGTCACTACGTTTGGAAGCTGACCTTGGACTACCTTTTGAAGGGGTTCGAAGTGCCTTCCTCGAACGTGCAGAAGGATCATTTACAGTAGAACATTTATGGATTCGCGTGGGTGATACAGGTACTGTCACGTAACATTTTTCATTTTCTTTTTGACATAATAATTTATGGTTGCAATCGTTTATCATTTACGGTCTGATAATAGTTACATTTGACTTGCAGTTCTGGGCAATGGAGGCAATTCTGGCCTTACGAAAGATAGTTGCCCCCTCTGCTCCGAAGGACGTCTACTTATGCATGTGCAGATGGCAATGCAACCAAAAGCTAAAAGACTTTTACAAGGCAGTTGAGATGTTAAAGTCATCTTAGCAGGTGAGTGAACAACTACTAATTTCTACTGTGAATTTGTATAATAATTTTCCTTAAAATATAATCGCAGTCCCTATTTTGCAGTTGTGGGCAGTGGAGACCTTGGAGCCCACCCCAGATGAGGCCAGCCGAGATTATTTTGTGGACATTGATGTCCCGTTATCTGAGGGCCACCAATATGTGCCAATAAGGCACATGGAGGATCTGGTGGACTAGGGCTTAGGTGCGAGGGAAAAAAGGAGAAACTTGAAGCACAAAAGAGCCACTAGTTCCATGAAACGGAGGCACATCGCGACAACTGTCATCGATGAGCTGTCGGTCCCCAAGTTGATAAAGGAAGGCGATGACCGTGGCAATGGCAGTGAAGAGCCGATAAGGACGATTCTAAAGGTTTGTGTTCAACAATTCTATATGTGATTATCGAATAACATATCTGTGTTTGCAATTAGACCATTCAACGACAATTCCACAACCATCAATAGGTTCTCCTTAGACTCACAATGCTAACGAGGAGTCAATAAGGACGGTTATAACGGTTTGTGTTCAACAATTTCATATGTGATTATTGAATAACATATCTGTGTTTACAGTTGGACCATGCAACGACAGCTCCTCAACCACTGAGAGGTCCTCCTTAGACGCATAGTGCTAACGACCCGTTGGTAAGATCGGTTCTAACAGTTTATGTTCAACATTTCCACATTTGTTTATCGAGTAACACATTAATTTTTGTTATTGTAGTTGAGGGAGGCAACCATAGCTCCTTAACCACCAATTGGTCCTGCTCAACCGCAAAGTGGTAACGAGCCACCGGTAGGGATATGAAAGTTCTAACGGGTAATGTTTAACAATTCTATATATGATTATTGAATAATACAGTAATATATGTTATTGTAGTTGACCCATTCGACAAGAGTAAATGACGAAGTAGTCACGAAGCATTAGCTGCGACGGATCATGCATCGGTATAAAAAAAACATGTTGGAGCTGAAGGCTTCAATTCAATCATTGAATTTAGCGATGCAAACATTTGAGGACTGTGTCATTGCTCAGATTTTAAATGGTCTGAAATCACAGGTATGTTATTCTAGCTTCACTCATATATTGGTCATTTACATTTAGTAGGTGTAGTTCTATTTTTTGTTCTCGATTTATGGTTTGTGGTATTATACGAGCTAACGGATTTTCCCATTTGTCTCATTCTGTAGGGCGATCCTTCATCTCACGGTGCTGGTGAGGACCACTTTGATGCTGATGATGGGCACCATGATGAACCTGGTGTGCACATTCACAATTACGTTGCTAGTCCTGACAGAGACCCTATTCTTGAGGTCGATCCGGTTATCGTTGCATCTGCGGGAGGGGAAAGGGACCTTCACTCAGTCGTGGGTGAAGGAGAGTATCTTCCTCAAGCCGATGCATTAGTGGAGGCAGTAGCAGGAAGGGACCATATTCCTCAGAGCACTCTTGAAGCCAGCGGCTCATGGTTGTCGTCACTAGAGTCATCTGATGTCCATCATCGTGCAGCATAAATTTAAGACCCAACTGAGCGGGCATAGGTGAAAATGGCGAGCAAATACAGGGCAAACCCATATGTCGACCCCTTAGTGAGCCGTCAGGATGTAAAGAGCACAACGATTGAAGCGTACAAAGCTTTCAAGAAAGACGAGTGCGCGAGGTAAGCTCATAAATAACATTGCAAATATTGTTTTTTAATGAAACATTAATCCACCATGGCTTTTCAAACTCATTTTGTTACATATGCAGGCGTAACATCGAGATCTTAGGGGATCAAGGGGCTGACTTTTTCATAACATTAGAGGATCCCAACGAAGAAATGACTAGTGAACATATAGATGCATGCCTCAAGGTACTTTGTAAGTGGATGACAGGGCTGAAGCCGAAGCTGTACACTACCCGTGCATGCGTGGTTGACACGATATTCTTCGTAAGTATATTTGAAAATTTTTCAATTTTGAAAATACTAAGTTTTTGATTGCATTAAATGTAAGCTAATGTATACATGCTTCACAGGACACCATCCATATGCTACACACCTTATATCCAATTGAAGATGCTGGGTCGACTATGGAAATTCCAAATGAGTTATGGGCGTACGTGAAGGGTGAGAAGCCGACATACAGCAAAAAATGGGAAGACGTCAATTTCATCTTCACGCCTTGTAATGTGGGTGGGCATTTGGTGGTAGCGAAGATCGACTTGGTGAGGTGGACGATCAAGGTGGTGGAGTCCGCAAGAACTTTGGATGTTAAGGATAACGGAGTGCGAGCGGCTCAGATGACATCCCTTACAATAATTATGCTAATCATCTGCCACTGGCTATTTCAACAAAACATGCCGGAAGACATGAGATTTGATGCCGATGCCATTAGAAATTCATTTTCCAAAAGCTAAAGTGCATCGGCAGAATGATAGTGTCAGCTACGGTATGTTCATGATAGGGTACATTGATGCTATTTTACAATCGAAATCGATCAGAGTTTAACAGAATACGATTGCAAATATGTGTCTCCAATACGCTTTAGAAATTTTTTCCAACAGTTGTGAGAGCGAACCCTGAACATATTGGCCCTTTTCTATACATTTTTTGTATATACAATTAATTTTATTAATTTTAATATTCATACATTTTATACATTACTTTTTCTTTCTTAATTCAAACATAGTGCCCTTAAATTATTTAATACTATAATCACGTGGTGTGTCACCTAATTGGGGCATGGCGTGTCGCCCTTGAAAATTGGAACAAGTCAGCGTGTCACACCAAGTATCTGGTTCCACTTAGGATGTCACCACAAGTGGGGCGTGTCGTGTCACCTCACAATACAGCAAGAAGTCAACGTGTCACCACAGAAATCTGCATGCACTCAGCGTGTCACGCCAACTATCTGCTTCCACTCAGCGTGTCACCATAAGATAGGACGTGCCGTGTCACCCCATAATACTGCAAGAAGTCAGCGTGTCACCACAAAAATCTGCATGCACTCAGCGTGTCACGCCAAGTATCTGCTTCCACTCAACGTGTCACCACAAGATGGGGCGTGCCGTGTCACCCCACAATACTGCAAGAAGTCAGCGTGTAACCACAAAAATCTGCATGCAGTCAGCGTGTCAAGCCAAGTATCTACTTCCACTCAAAGTGTCACCATAAGATGGGGCGTGCCGTGTCACCCCATGATAATGCAAAAAGTCAGCGTATCACCACAGAAATCTGCATGCACTCAGCATGTTAGCTTAGCATAATATATTTTTCAAGAATTTTTGTCCTTATATTTCAATTTTATTTTTAAAATATTTTAATTTAATAAACTTTAATTATGATGATTTGTAGATGAAATTTGATTGGATAATCCATAAATTTTTTAAATTTGTTTGGTCAAGTCATGTGTTTTAATCTTAAATTTCATATCATATGTTTTTTATTAGTCCAAAATTTTCTCTTTCTAGACTTGCATCCTTTGAAGTAAACTCCTTGGAACAATATTATTATTATTATTATTTTGTTAAGTGATTGGCTTAAAATTTTATATAGAGGTATTAATAAGATAAAATAAACGTTGTAATTAAAAAAATTATAAAAACAAATTGAATATGAAGATTTAGAAAGCTACTAAAGTTAGATGAATTAATTTTATATCTCTTAAGAGATTTGATTGTAAGAACATAAAAGGTTAAATCAAATGAAATAGAAAGGAATTAAATTAAATCATTAATTATTTAATACAAGTCATAATAAAATGTGAGAAAGGCGGTAACAGTATAAGGACTTTGTAAGTTTATTCAGTGCTCAAAACGACGGACAAAATGAAATGAATAATCAAATAATATATCTACAAAATTAATAAAAAAAAGAAAGACTCATCTACAAGAGGAAACTAACAAACACAAAATTCAAATATGAATGAATGTAAGATACTGCAAGAGCAAATTGTGACAAAGGTATTGCATATGGGTTACACATTTAGTTAGGCCGACAAGCTGTCTTCATCCACAAGACACCCTACATTTTCAGACATTGTCCTTTGTATTGGACAGTTGTTTCATGTGTGACCGATTTGTCTATAACTTGAACATGCTTTTAGTCGACACACTCGTGGAGGCATCGACTAACTTGGAGATGGTGCCGAATTTGTGGATGGAACTGAAATGGTGATGGGCAATTATGTCTGTTATGGCCGTACCTCTTACATTATGAACATCTCTGTGCTCGACTGCCTTCACTGATCGATGGAATCCTTCTCCTCCTAAGTCTTCCCTCTTGGCCTCGCCAAGGTGGTGGCAAGATGACAATTTGTATCACATGATGGGGATGTCCCACTCACTAGGATGCCCTATCAGGCGAATAGACCCTGTGTAACCCCCCACCAAAACGGTTGTCTTATAGTAGTCAGCGTAGAATTCAATGGCTTCACGTTTGCATTTACTAAAATATACAATGAACTCAATGTTCAAGCACAATGTAAATACTATGTCAATTAGGGTTCAAATAAGAAATAAAGATATTCTGACCTTATTGCTGCAATGGCATGGCTACATGGCAGTAAATCTGTTTAAAACTCACAGCATGAACACGTCTTCGTGGACAGGTTTACAAGTCCGTCCATCTTCCAGTCTTTAACTTCGAACTCCACTTGATTGATGGGTTTAACCACTAAGAGATGTGCATCATTGAACCGTTTGCTCAACTGCTTGGAGACCCAAGGGCTGAGGGGCATGGTCACCTTGACGGCCTCTTCGTACCGATCATGGAACCAACACTGGAACATGTCTTTTATGAACTAGATTAAAATAATGATTGGCATTTGTCTTGCATGCTTCAAGCATAAGTTAACACATTTCGCAATGTTGAATGTCATCATTTGGTATCACCTTGCTGGTGAACAGGCACGTGCCCATCTCTCAAGACCTATTCTCATAAAGTTAGTGTGGGTTCCCGCGTGAATCTGCTTGAGCTGGTTCATATGTCTGTTGAAATCGAAAACCTTCTAGCAATCTCGAGCAAGGGTGAAAATCATAGAAACGTCGTTACGCTTGAACTTGTTTTTAAAGTTTTTCTTCAAGTGGTACCCGCATAAACCGTGGTGCTTCTGGGTATGCATTTTGGATTGCTTTCTTAATGCCGAGATGCTGATCAGAAATGAACATAGTGTTTTCAGAATAACCAACCGTATCACGCAGCTTGCTAAGAAGCCACGTCCACGAGTCTTTGTCCTCAACATGGCCGATGCCAAACGCAGCTGGATATACGCACTCGTTCGCATCTTTGCATACAGTGACAAACAGAACACCCTTGAACCTGCCTTTCAGATGTGTCGCATCAATTACAATCATAGAACGCATTACATCCCTAAACCCTCGAATACAAGCCTCGTATGCCCAGAAACAATATTTGAATCTTTTTGCATCATCAGTAGCTAGTGCGGTGACTGTACCAAGATTTTCTTATTCCAACATATAAAAATACGAGGGTAGTAGCTGAAATGACTCCTCTAGGGGATTGAAAACAAGCCTCTTCGCATACTCTTTCGCTTGCCAAGCCTTACCATATAGGCATTTCTGTCAAACCCTATTATATAAAATAATTACGACGTCATTTACATGCTCAATAGAATATTTGCATATTTAGGAAGTTTGAGAAATCGTTAAAAGACGATATTGCCCCTAATGGTACCATTAAGTCGATTAAGTCTTGAACTAGTTCAAATAGGGATTTTAAGGTGAAATTCAAAATTTTACAATCAAGGAATGACTTAAAATGGTGATTCGGAGTTTGAGGATTAATTTAGAGTCAAATCGGAACTTTCATTATTTATGGGCAAAATGGTAATTTTGCCTCCTGAGGATAAAATTAAAATAATGGAAGAAGTTTTTGATCAAGATTGATCACATTTGACTCATTGGAGTATAATTTGAGGTTGATAAGTGAAAAAGTTATAATTTAGATATTTTTGGAGTATACGGGCAAAACAGTAATTTTACTGCCCCAGGGTCAAATCGGTAAATTTTCACCCCCGACAGTTGTCAAGACCAAGGGATTTTATTCATCATGAAAATGGATAAATATGAGAAATGTGTGGTGGAGAATTAAAGAATTAAAAGTCAAATATTTAAAATTTGAACCAATAAGGAAATGTCATGTGTCATGCTTTTATTATTTTATTATTTCTTTATAAAAAGGTATAAAAATCAGTCCATTTCTCCCATAGTGGTCGGCCAAACCAGAAGAGAAGAGAAACCAAGGAAGAACAAACCTTAGGTGGGAAAAATCAAAGAGAAAGTGTTGGAATTCAAGGATTTGATCAAGCAAAGGTAAAATTTCTTTGATTTTGCTAGTGATTTACCTTACCCATGCATTTTTCCTTAATTTCCATGGTTTAAAAGCATGCTTTCATGGTGAATTCATGGCTGGTCAAAATGGGTATGGAGAGAGAATGATCTTGGATTTGTTTGATTTTTAGGTATGTTAGTGTTTTTAGGTGATTAATGATGTGTAGCATGAAAACAAGTGAAGAAAACCACCAAAGGTTTGGTGTCCATCAATAGCCGAATTCTCTAAGTGAATAATGAGGAAGAATTGGATGTTATTCTAGGTGATTTGATTAAGAAATAATAGTTTTTGGTGTAGGAATTAATGAATTATAGAGAGAAAATTAAGTATGAAAAATCACGGAGTTAGTGTGCCATTGTTGGCCGAAAGTTTCAATAAGAAAAGTGAAGATAAATTTTGCCTAATTGTGTGTTAATTAGTTTGTGTTTGGTGAATTGAGGGATTGGAAAAGAAATGAAGCAAGTTGGAGTGAAATTGGACGCATTGGCCAATTTATCGGATGAAAAATCGACTTAGACCAATACCGGGTCTAGATGGCTACCCGTGCATTTTTCATTTCATATCACACATATATATCGAGCTTGAAATAGCTTATGACTATTAGATACAATTTAATTGGAATATGTGTCATGGATTATGGCTAAGTGGTGAGCCATTGGATACGGGTAAAGGACTGTACTCGCAGACTAAAAATAGGAGTATTTCTACTCCTAATACTGTAAGTGGACAATCTATCATCTTAAATATCTAGAGTAATTATACTTGTTTGATGCTTTTATTGAATGGTGAGTTTAAATTATAAAATATTATATTTTCTAATTAAAATATTTTTTTTTATAAAAATGATATTTATACTGGTTTTGAAATCAAATATTGTTTTGAGAAAATTGAGTATATGGAGACTATGTTGAATTTATGATTTTATATGTTATTGAAATTATGGCTTATGACACTATGGTAGCATGATGGCTAAATTTTTAGGGTTGACATGAAATATATGAACAGTTTTGGATTGGTCCCGGTAGACTAGATTAAATTTTATTCGCCATATTATGCTACTGAAAATTTTATGGGTTTGGTGGTATATTAAACGGTCACTGCAGTGGTGGGGGTTTCCATGGATTGCCTATGAGAGGGGCACGGTAACCCAATTATATATTTACCTCCGGGGGGATGTTGGATGAAGTATCTCCTGAGGTAAGATTTGAGTGCACCTCACGTTCGGGCTACCACGTGAGAGTGAGACTCAGCTAACGCCAAGGAACGGCTGTGTGTCAGATGCAAAAACATGTTTATGTGTATGAGACATTTAACAGCCTTGGCGGTCTCAGTGGGATACCTTGACGAAGGTACCCGCGATAATGATTCTGGCAGTGGCCAAGTTTAAGAAATTCATAAGCCGGGAAATTTTGATGAAAAGAAATTGTTTAGTATAGATTGAAACGAATTTTGCGTTATGAACATTATTGAGATATAACGTTTTTATTTTGTCTCCATCTACTCGGCTTTAGATGCTTTTGATGGTAATTATTTACTCACTGAGATTATGTAATCTCACCCCTCTTCCTATTCATTTTTCAGGCTCAGGACAGTTTGTTGATAAGTGATTAAGACGAGAATTAATCTCGAAGTTGCATCTTAGAAAGTAAGAGTTCGTAGCCCTACACCTTCTTGGACAATTAGGGGCCCACGTATCACTGTAAATGAAATTTCATACTTTAATTATCTTTATTACTATATGAATAAATTTATTTTACTCTTACGCTACAAAAGTTATTTTAGGAAGACTTTGAAAATTTTGTATTTTAAGAAAATAGAATATTTTATTTAATGTTTTTATTATATTCAAATAGCTATAATTTTACTTTAAACGAATGTTTTAGACTTCAAAATTTAATTTAAATCATGAAATATGTGTTTCCACTTACATATTACATTTTTTACGGATTTCAAAATTTTCGAAAAAGAAAAGAAAAAAAAAATAATGACTAAAATACCCTTGTGAGACAGAAATAAATTTTCATTGTTTTTGGATGGGAAAATGGTCCATATCGTTTCAAAACATGATTTTAGTTACTGTCGATCACAAGGGAGGTAAGAAAACTGATACGAAAGCCTTGTGAGGTTTCGATTAGGATTCGGGGTAAAGAATCTTTGACGAGACTTCACGGCGGTTGTCACGAGCTCGATGGGAGTTTCGGGTTGTGACAATTTCAATCCCCACTGAACCCTCATCTCACCAATTATGTTCTTAGGTCTCAATGCTACTCCATTAGCATAAAGCTTGTGTGACATAAGTTCACCAATTATCTTTGCACTCGCGGTTGCAAATCGCCCTTGCAAACCATCGACAGTACACGTGTGTACTTTGTGGAATGTCCGAAATTGCCAATATTCTCCTCTTTCAAGTAACTTTGTTGCACGCACACTGAACTTGCATGCCTTGTCCTTGCAACCAATCTCATAACGAGCTTTACATGACCTTTTTACTCTTATCCCAAACTACTCTTTTAGAGCCAACATATTCAAAGCTCGTTTCAACTCGGCTTTCGACGAAAATATTCTTCCTTTGTATAAGCGATCATCAGCACATGTTGACTCCTCAATTGTAATTGTTTGGAAGGAGAACCTTTCTGCACTTGGAATTACACATGTACGAGATATCTCTGCATTTCCCCTTTCTTGATAACTGTCATAGAGCAATGTACTAGGGGAATGAATCCCGTTCTCATTAACGATAGGGTTATTGTATATGGGATCATCACACTGAATATCTCGTACATCAACACCTCCAACAGGTTCCATTTCGCCTTCAACATTATTGCAAATTGGAATGTCACTGTCGTAAAGCCGGTCCTTGTCTGAACTCTCATCACGCCATTCATCAAGCCCATCATCCAAATTGTCATCAAATCTATCTTCACCAATAGGGAACAAATTCTCATTTCCCTCATCAGATGCAGTATTATCCTCGAGTGTCGCATTGTCACCCTCCAATGTCGCAGTGCTGTCCTCAAGTGTCACATTCTCATTTGAAAATGCCATTACACCTTGTACAGTTTCACCCAATCGTTGCATTTGTTGGACACAAGTAATTAATTGGTTCGATGCACATCTTGATCGAAATTGTGCAGCCAACTGTTTTTTAAATGTCATGCGTCTACCGGACTGTACAAACTCTTGTGCATATCTCAATTGCCATTGTTGTGGGTTACGGACCGAATGCTGTGGTATATGTGAAGCATTGTATATCTCATTTTGATTGAGCTAATTACCATGTTGTTCAGCTTCTTCATGTGACATAACATTTATTTGGCGTCTCTTAATGCTGACATACACAGCCGGAACATTCCTCTGTTCTAGCAGAATTAATGCAACATCCTCATCGTCCTTGATAATTGGCCGTGATAGCTCTCCAAGTGTACTGATCAATACATGTAACTCAATCTCGTCAATTTCTGAGTTTACCCCAACAACATCTTCAACCAGCTTCATCAATCCCACAAACAATAAATCACTCCTAACCCTCGCATTCGTGACTCACCACCCTTGTAAATGCCATCCACCCACCGACCATCGTGTCTTATCACAAGTCGAACAATTGAAACCCCACTAAAATTTTGAAAACAATAATAATTTGTCAATCATCTAATACATTACATGACATGCCGTGTTCTAGAATTTGTCAGTCATGTTGTAACACGCCATGCATATAACATAAAATGTTGTAACACGCCATGCATTTAACGTAAAATATTGTAACACGACATGCATATAACGTTAAATGTTGTAACACATCATGCATATAACGTTAAATGTTGTAACACACCATGCAGATAACGTAAAATGTTGTAACACGCCATGGGTATAACGTAAAATTTTGTAACACGCCATGCATATAACATAAAATGTTACAATACGCCAACGCTAACACGCCAATCACTATTATTACTGTTCTTTACACAAACTGGCCTAAAATACCCATGGCGTGTGACACACCAATCAGTGTAATTATTGACTCATTACACGAACTGCCTTAAAATAACCAATGACGTGACACATTAAAATAACGCTAACACATGTTATAGATGCATGGCGGGTAACAACTTTGGGCAATGTTTCTAATCCATGTTCTAATTTACACCAAATGTTTCAGAAATTTAAGTGTTGCAACAATAAACCCAATAACATACTTTGATGTCATCTCTGTTATAGGGTCTATTAATCTACGACAATATGGCCAAATGCTGAGAGATAGACCACAGCCCGATGACGATGGTGCTCAACATAGAGTTGACAGAGTTGAGACAGTTCAGAGAGTTGAGAGAGAAAGATGAGCGAGCTCAAACAGTTGAGCATTTATTATTTATTTTTATTTTCTCTCTGGTGGGAGGGAGATATCGGGACCCTAATTTAAAATGATGTTTTTAAAGGCATTTTGGTCTACTCATGCTTCTTTTTTGCTAGAAACAGATAACTTTATATTGGTAATTATTTCTGAAATCAACTTATCAAGAGGTCCATTTCTTACAGTTTTCTCTAAAACATATATGGTTTTAATTTCCTTTAAATGAGCCACAAGTCATCATATAAAATGAAATAATGCTTCAAATGAAGGGGAAAAGGGGGGAGACCCACAAAACCAAGTTGATTATCATGGGGTTCTTTCCTTTGCTTAGCTAGTTGGAAAACTAAAGATGGGCTGTTCCCTTTAGCTGTATGATTGAGGTTATATTTGGATTTGCATGTGCTTTTGCCCTTTTTCTCTTTTTTCTCTTAATTGAGCATGGCCATATTTGGTGATAAGTCTATTCAGAATGGGGTTTTCTTCAAGGTGCAATAAGAAGAATAAAACTCAAGGAACAAATGAAATATTAATGTAGCTAAATTATAAGGATAAAAGAAAAATAAGACCAGTGTGGTCCCTATATAGTTATTTATGATGTTTCATTTTGTCTACAGAAATATAATTATATAGATTATAGTTTTCTCTTAGTACCACATCAAATTTAATGCTTTTTTTTTTTTACATATTTGTACTTATTTATCACCAAATATGTGATACATAATAATAATAACATCATGATTAACAGTAAAAATTAAGGAACAAAAAAAACACCCAGTTAAAAAAAGAGAGAAAAAGACAGTGCTATGCCAACGGTTTTCATTGATTGCATAGATAGGATTTTTGTTATGGAAGTTTTAAATAGCTTTGATTATGATTATAAATTCAGCTGTCATCCTCCAATAAGGGTATAGATGGGGTTTGGTATGATTATAAAGTCCAATGCAGTTTATAGCAATGCAAGAATTGCTATTTTTTGTGCTATTCTTTTACCATATATATAAGTTTTATACAATATCACGTATTCAAAAAGTACCACCTCATAAATGTAGGAAGATAAAAATTTAAAAGTATTTAAAAATAAATATTTTTAAAATTATAAATATTTATTTGTAAAGGTTCTTTACTTTTAAAATTTATTTATTAATGAGGTGATGACATTTATTAATGAGTATAGAATATCTATACATTGTCAATGTATTAAATATAAATATAAATATATATATATATATGTGTGTGTGTGTGTGTATGTGAACAAAAATTTACTAAATCTTTAATATATTTCTTCATCTTTAAAATTTGAACATATATATATCATATAAACTAATAAAACCTTAAAATAATATAAACCATAAAAAAGGAATTTGAACAGATATGTTGAACTCAAATTCTATTTATTACAATGTGCTATGTTGAATTTTTATTATGCATAGTTTATGAATATTTTTGGTACAATATTTGTATATAGTTCATTATATTTAATTCACCTACAAATAATGAATAAAAAAACTTAGCATATACTCATATATATATATCACAAACAATTACACATATTCTTTGTTTTGAATTGAAAACCTTTATAGAAGTGAGGTTTATGTTATTATTTGAAGCATGATTAGAAATTCAATCAATTTTGGTGAACATGCTTATAATTTATATAAATTACGGATATGAAATTCAATAGTTGATGTAAATAAAAAAGTTATGAAGTATGTTTTGATCATCACGTTCTGTACCGCCCTTATCGTTTTGTTTCTTAGTTATTTATAAATAGTAAAAGAGAGTTAGTGTGATTCATCAATGGACGTGTTTGTTTCAAGTACGAAATTAAGGCTGCTCTTATATAATCTTTGAAGTTATCCTGACGGATGCTTAATTTATATTTTCCTATCAAAATAGTTCCTTTGGTTAATATAAACTTTTAAGTTTAATGTACAGAAAAAGGAATAGTATTAAAATATTTATTCATTTAGGCACCCCTCTTAGTCTTGCATGCATGCAGTTTTTCTCTTGTAAATTAAATTAATGATGAACGAAGCAACATGTAATCACTCATGAAATCTTTATTTTTTAACATAAAGAGTCATTCGATTATACTATATATATAGCTATAGCTATACAGTAGTATAGGAAGTAGTAATCATTTGCAAAATCCGTAAATCTGATGATTTAAAATTATTCTGAAAATTTTCGTATAAAAATATCATAGAAATACAATGACATGACACGACAAAGTTGGTGAAAGGCATCTAAAAACCTAATCAAAAGATTTAAATGAAATAACGTAAAATGGTTGATCTGATATAACAGCAGCTTTTATGAAGGGTCAGGGTGAGTTGGAACGCTGTAACAATTTATGGAATTGCTTCCTCTCTTGTTATCTGATCTGATTACCTTTATTAGCTCGGTTGGCATAACATATCATGTGCCACAATTTGCCTTAATCACAAGGGATCCACCTTAGCTGAATTGACTTGATGTTTACCTACTCAACTTGAACATTTAAGCAGTGGTTTCAATGCCCATGGCCATGCCCAAACAACGCTTAATAAATTTGAGCTAGAGATTAATCCCTTCCTTTTTGGTACGATTGAAAGGCTGTTATTCAAATGCCAAGCTCTGGCTTATGGCAGAAAGGCCAGAGTACTGCAGCTTGGAGGCTTTGTCAGTAACTTCATTTTGTTCAAACAAACTCCCAACTTGTATCCCCTTAATTGAATGAGCCCACTTCTGCTAAAGGGTAATGAAAAATTACAGTATTGCTTTTGGGCGTCGCCTCCTAACTTCCTAACGTGAACGTCAATAGGCAGTTCAATTCTAAGGCACTTCCAACCAGGCAACAACCAGTTAAGGGAACCATAAAAATGTTGGTTCGACTGGTACAGAACATAGCTGGGGTGCCACATCTGTGAAATATTAAAGAGCCTTGGTACAAAGCAGTATAATGTTTGTTTTATCACCAACAGCATCCTACGATTCCGGATGCATAAATAAGCAGGGATTCAGTTAATCATTTTGCCCTGCATGTCATGCTTGCCATCCTACAGCTCCAGCACATCAAAGAAAACAGATAAACATACCAGACAATGGCATTCCAAGTGCAATCTAATTATGTTCACCAAATAAAATGTATGTCTCCATCCTAACATTCAACTCGACACAATATACCCATGGACCATTGTACCAACTATAACCTTGCAACTAAACCTGTCCATGGCATAATAAAATATCCCATCATATCCTTCACATTGTGCCGTCGATTTACAAACCGGAACTCCTGTAATACCATGATCACTACTTACTACTGCATAAACATTGAGCATGGTAAATTGGGTGAAATTGGAAATATAAGTTAAAACACCCACACACTTCAATGTGAATAAAACCCTAGTAAATTTTGCATTACTCTCAAAATTCAAAGACCAACAAAAACTGTTACTCAGACCAGAATTTCAAAAAGGCTGATATAAAGGATTTGAAAATTGCCCACAGGGGGTTAGTTTCGGACTTGGCAGCACTTTTTGATGTCCCTTCCCATGATTCACTGTCCACAAAAACCAGCTATAATCCTAAGAAACTGTATAACGTTCAAACCTGTGACTAAAAGTGATTTAACTTAAAAGTATCATGAGTGATGACAAAAGAAAAACTTACAGATTAATTCTGTCTAATGTTTTATTGCTTCCTTTCTGGGAGTTGACATGTTGCAAATCAACTTGACCTTCAACCACAACCGCCTCTTGGGTTGTTGACTCCCCAATGCAGCTGCCAGTGTCAGTGCCATCAATTTTTGGGTGCATGCCATTTGAAGCATTTACTGCCTGCAAAACAAATAAACAATGAATCAAGTACAAAAGTTGTTGTGAAATGTTTCCCAGGATAAAAATAGATTCAATTTCATAGATCATCAGGTTTTATTAGGACATTCTTTTGAGTTCGGATACCAGAAAGACCATCAGGTTTCTCATTCGATCTACTATTTAGTGTGTTTCTCAGTAATCAATTTGTTCGAACAAGATGGGTTTAACTATAATATAATAAGAACCTCAATTATATTTAACAAAAACATGCCCATACGCCTTGGTGTGAGATGCCAGGTAGTTTAGGTAGCAAGGCCACTTCCTTGATTTTTTTTTTTTTTTCATTTGAACACAAACAATCATGAGTTTAACCTAAAACAAAGCCATTAACTTTCTCCGACTGACCCATAGTACTTTTTATTAGGGATTCCAATTGCAGAAAGGCAAATAAACTATGTGCCTTGTAACAAAAGTAACCAAAGAAGTTGAACCAAGCACACACTGGACTTTAAGTTTTTATTAGGTTCTCGCCTGTATACCTACAATTATATGGAGTGACCTAAAAAGGTGATTCAAAAATATGCTCCCATAAGACACCAAAAAAAGTGCAGGCATGCATGGATAAAAACACATATGCATGCATCTTGGTCATGTTAAGTTATTAGCAACGTCATTACGTTTTCAATGGTGCATATGCATGCATCTTGGTCATGTTATATTATAAGCAACATTGTTTCATTTTTCAACAAACATTGCATTTGTTGAAGAGCCTAAACTTTGAAGTGTGCATGGATGGAGGGGATTATAGGAGAGTGAAGGGAGTAAAAGCTTTTGCTCCACCTAGTTTGTGTCTTTTGGGCACACACCTGTCTGAGAGGAGAGAGGGTATGGAGTGAATCAAATCGCTCCAAACCCACTAAAACCACACTTTTCGAACTCTCTCAAAGGACAAGATTTGTGGGTATAGTATTGCCTTGGTGAATGATTTCAGCTTGTGACCCCTTTTTCACCCTTCAAAATTTATTCTAACAATTTTGTATCAAGGTACAGTGCTAATAGCACATAGACTTTACTCTTACCACCACTCTACTCTCTGGAACTTTCCCCTCTTTATTCTGCCCACATTTACCTTCCAACTTCTGACTACTGATATAAGCAAAACTTACAATTAGAGCATATAGCAAAGGCAAACAAACACTATTGGGTGAAACCTATTAATCATGCACATTGAGCAATTTTTTTCGCTTGATGTCAGACATAGACATGCACAAAGGTTTCAGACAAAAATTTACCTCTTCAACAATTGCTTGGCTTGGTTCATTTATTTCAGATGTTAAAACATTGCTACAAGAGACCTCTAATGCTGCACCATTGTAATCTTCATCAATGGCACTTTTCCTGGTAGAGCAATCTGAGCTTTCTAATAGTGGATCTGAAATGTTTTCCACCACTTTCTTATCTGCTAAATCAGAGTTCTTCTCCAACAAAAGATCCACAAGGTTTTCCACTTCTTTCTCATCTGTCAAATTAGAAACCTCAGAGGAATTTATATCATCTAACTTAGGACTTACATTTTCTAGACTCTCATTCACCTTCACAGTTTCTGTCTGATCCAAATTTTCATTTAATTCCCCTACTTCACTAGACCTTCCATCAATGCTGTCAATTGGTTTAGCCACAGGCCGTAATGGAAATGTCTCTACTACTACATCTGGTGTTATTTGAGTGACTTTAGATGTGGCTGCTGCCAGTTCTTTACCACTTTTATCACTTTCCAGTGGTTCAGTTACTTGCAAGTCAACAATTGCTACTTTATCAGTTCCATTGGTCACATCTACAAAATTCCCATTAATGATTTGCCCACTGTCAAACGTTTTATAGACAGACCCCATAGAGTGCCCATCAGAAACCGAAACTGATCCATCATTTGCATCCTCATGATGACTAGGAATGAAAGGACTTCCATTTGATTGTATGGGCAAAGAATTTTTGGGTGCTGCGGAAATTGAACCCAGTGGATTTTGTTCCAAGAACAGATCAATGTTCTGCTCCCCTTCAGTAAACTTAGCAGGCCCCAACACTTTATTTTCTTGGATTATCTCTCGCACAATCTCCCGTATGATGTAGAAAGACCCACCAACTTCCTTGTGGGTAAGGTTAAGAGATGGAAAATTTCCATTGTTTGATTTCTGATACCTGCAACAAGTTCACCCAATAAATGGTACAGGAAGGTAGCAACTCAGATCAGCTTTTGGCTACAGAAACTAGAAAGTTTAACAACTTCATTAAAGGGGTAAGAACTTAGAAGTCTAAAAATCCACAATGAAGATAGATAAATTAACTGCACACCACATAATAAGACTAAAAATAATATTAAATTAGGAACACCAAATTGGATGCAACATGGAAACTGAAATAAGACCAATAAGTTTACATAGGTTTTAGAAATCTAATATTTCACACTGAATGGACAACAAATGATGCTCCCACAAGGCATAAAGGCAAAGGATCATGTCAACAAGTTCATGAAATGCCACCATTTCAATTTTTTACTACCAAGTCTGCTGAAAGTTGGTTGATATAGAGATCTCCACATTTTACATATTGTATTTGCAAAAAATTCCGATATAAAACAAAGTATATTCAGTTCCAAATACAGGCCAAAATGTGTCTCGCAACACAGTCTTCAAAGAAATAGAATAAATTTAGGCATTGAAAAATGAAAGTTTGGTAGGCAAACTATCCTTCTAAAAGCTAATAAAAGGCTCATTTGGTTCTATCAAGCTTATAATCACATACGTATAGAACATATAAGTTTACCAATGTGAGTATGGGACATAGACATGTCACATCAATGTTTTTAAAAAACATGACCAAATGCCACTTCTAATTTTTTATGCTCTCATGATATAAGGCCAGTTATCATGCACTGCTCTCTCTTCATAACTTCGATATCTTCTATCAGTTGGTAAGCAGAAAGATATTATGGATCACAAATTTAAATCGGGCAAAGAATACTTATCACAATCTTCTTTTAATACATAGTATTTTGAAATGTTCCATGTATGTACATAAGATTGTAAAACTAGGATTAAAAAAAAAAAAAAAAGAGGAAGACGGGGGGGGGGGGGGGGGGGGGGGGGCGGGGGCGGCAGTTAAGTGTTTTTTTGGAGAGATTTCTATTAACCCACTTAAAGTTAGCAGTGATTGAATCAAAGTCAGTTTATTCAGAAAACTTGTATTGCAAAAATATCCTACTATGTACAGAAGAATAATATTATGAGTACCAAGGCAGAAATATAGAACAGGGATTCAAATCAAAACAGAGGCAACTGTTCCTCGCATATTAAGATGATACCACTAGATTCACCAGCACTAGCAACTAAAAGGAATGGGATATGTTGGGTTACTTTCTTATAAAAGATTCAACCATTGCCTTCCTTTCCTCCTTTGAACGCCGAATCCGAGACTTCTTCCCTCCTTGCTCATTGCACTTAGCTAGGGCAAATGTCTGCCCAACCCATCCACCTTTTATAGCATGCATCAGGATAAGAAGGTTTACCAGCTTACAGCATATACACCTACATGATATAGAATAAAAAAATCAGTCAGAAAAGTCTGTTCCAAACATAATTATTTCATAGTTAAGCTTATGCAGTCCGCAGCCAGCCATAATGCATCAACAGCCACTAGGTCATTAGCAAGACCAGAATGGTCATATCTTACTTTGCATTTTAAATTATAATAAGATTAACAGCAACACATGGATTCAAAAAATGAACACTTAAATATTATGTTACAAAAGGCCAATCACAGATTCCTTACAAAAAGCTACATTGATTTATGCAAACATTCATTCCAGACAATTGATAACAAAAAGAAATAAATAGGGATGATAATTTGCACCAAAATGAGACAACAGAAAGAATAATGATATCTGGTTCCTGTAATATCTCAAAACGAACCCCAGACATCCAAGCCACCAAAACCCCCTCCCCCCACCCCCAAGAAGAAAAAAAATACAAAATATTAAAAAAGGAGAGTAGGGAGAAATTTTTTGACTAGTTATTGGACTGTAATATCTGGTATTGCATTTCATAATTGTTTCTTCACCTTGTTTCCCTCTCCCAAGCCAGCTTGCAAGTGGATTGCTAATCCAGTACTACTCACAAAAGTTACCATTAACCTTCCTCCTGTAAATTGACTGCTTCTAAAAATCTTGCAAAGGTAGACTGTATTGCTGACCAGTCAGCTTAGCTATATGTGGCATCCCAAAATCTCAATAATCAAGTTTTAATATCACAATCTCAAATTATCAAAAGCTCAATAATATGAAGCTACTAGAAACTGAAAAAGAAAAAAACCCATAGGTACTCAAAAGCTAAATCTTAAACCCTAACATCAACTTGAAAGCATAACATACTGCCCTAGTATCCAAATGCTTAGAATATAAGCAAAATACTAATTGATATAAAATAACCTAAATAATCTAAAATATCCTAAAACTATATGGAAATTACTATTAGCACAAAAGACTAGCAAATTAATATCTTCAATAATTTAATCCCTCAACTACCTTCTTTCCATCATGCATCACTTCCTTTCTAGTAACATTTACAGCTGGATAAATATCTTTCCTAGTGTTTCAATTCCTATGGTTACCATAATGCAGAAGCTTATGTTTCTTCTCAGGCAAGTGAAACATAAAAACAATATCTATACTTTTCCATTTATATATTAATTCTAACGAAGCAACTGTTTACCTCAAAACAGTGACATAACAGTAGTACCATCTTTCTAGTAAAATGACAAACAAAAGATAAGCATTAAAAGGCACTATCCATCTATATATTATGGGAGAATTTAACGAGAAAATATTTAGCTAGGAGGCTGTGCACATTTCTCAAACTAGTATGACAAATCCCAATGTTTTCAAAAGTGACAGTTCCAAGTCAATCCAGCTAGAGTATAACAGAATCTGCAGAAGCTTCTGAATCATGACATCTTAACATCAACACTATGTGATTTTCTTATATAGAGTTTATTTCTTTTTCTATTTCCAGAAAATAAAAGTTTAGGCTCCAATGTGACTTTTTTTTTTATATGCCTTTTGCATTTTGTTTCCTAAAAAGTAAAAGTAAATTCATAATTGATTAAAAATGAACAAATGACTAAACTGCAACACAAATTCTAACATGATTACTCTAAATTAAAGTAAAATCATGCATTTTGTTCTCCAATAAATTACAATTTTAGTTTTTAATTCTTCAAATATATTACTTGCTTTTGCATCCAAGGGAATTCTAAGGATTTTTATTCCAAAAGCAAATAATAACAAGCAAATGGAGCCTTACTCATCCTAGCAAAGCTAATAGCTTGAAGCCAGGTTCAATTGGGTTCAAAGTTTTACTTTTGCAGCTAAAGAACTTAAAAAAATTACAAACTTTTAATATTCAACCCAAAAAAAGCAGCAGTTCATTTCCCAATATTTAAACTTAATATAAATAATACCCATTTCATTTCAAGCATTACAGACGTTGCAACACCAACTTCAGAAAGGGGTCAAAACTGAAAGAAAGAAGGGGCAAAAAACACTTCAAGGAACTAACTACCAAAGTCCATTAAAAAGGTCGAATGTCCAAACCAATACAAGACAAACACTCAAAACTAGTTACAAAATGACCCCATATTCCGCAGTGCATAGCAAATTATAACTTGCTGACAAAAAGAAACTGTAAGCTAAGACGAAAAAGAAAACCCAACAATTAAAACTAACAAGATAATCAAAGTTCACAGTCGGAATTGAATATCGAAGATCACCCAGGAAAATAAAATTTAAAAAAGAAATGAAGCTTTAAAGTGGGGAAATGAACAGAGAAAGAGTGCTTACCTGAAGATAGACTGAGAGAGAGATTGGGGTTTTCTTTTCGTTTCTTTTTTTTTTTTTTTTGTCTAATTATCTGGGGGTTTGGAGAAATGTTTTAAAACCCTACTGTGAAGAGAGTAAAAGGATAACTGTAACTGTGTTCCAATTGGTCCTTGTTGGGGGTTGGGTGGGCGGGAGTCTATTGAAAGAAGCGCCATACACCATACTGAAATGTTCTTTGTTTTTTCCCCATTTTAATGAGTCGGTCGGGTTCAACCCGATTCATTTTGTTGGTTTGGCTCGTGTACAACAGTTTTTAATTGGTATAATACTTTAAAATATCTTTAAATTATTTTTAAAAAATTTTAAAAGTTATTATTTTATTGCAGTCAATATAATTTTTATATTTTTATTTTAAACTAAATAATCTTTTATAATTCATAATTGATTATTTATTATTAATAAAAATACTATTTATCAAATAATATTGACCTAATATATTGATATATCATAATAAATAATGATTGACATAATGATATTATTGTCTGTCATTTTCACTTTGAATATCAATATCAATTGAGTATAAAATGATAAACAGTATTTTAACTAATAACAATTAATCAATTATTAATTATAAAATTTATTTGATCTAAAATAAAAATATAAAAATTTATTAAGTGTAATAAATGAATCAAATTTATTTAAAAGTTTTTTAATTTATTAACTGTAATAAACATTGTGTGTCATTTAATAAAATTTATTAAATGTCAGGATCTATCTCCCATTTCTTGTGCTACAAAGTGAATGAGCCAATGAAGTTGGAAGTTCTCAATCTTGGGAATAATCTTTTATGAGAGAAATACTTTATTGTTGGAAGTAGACTTGTCAATATGGGCTTAGCTCATCGGGTTGGTCCATTTTTATGAAATATGAGACAGGTTGGGTCATAAAAATGTAAGCCTATATTAAAATTGAGCTTAAATGGGTTGGCTCGTAGGATTAAGGGGCTAACCCAGGTTTGGGTAGGGCAGCCCGATGGGTCAAAAAAAATTAAATTTAAAAAATAAAAATGGTCCATTTCATAAATTTTTTTAATGAAAAAAAAATTACCCAAGTAACCTAACCCGTTCAGCAATTCGATTTAACTCCCTTCTCCCTTCTGTAGTTCTTTCAGCCTACAGAGAAGTCAAGTTTTGCTTTCTCAACCCATCTCCATCTGGCCATCCCATCCAGCCATCTCCATCGCCGATCAACTTTCAGGCTTCAGTAGTTCGGTTCGGCCCGTCTCCCTTTTGTCGTTCTTTCAATCTTTCTTTCAGCCTACAACAGTAGCTAGCAATCGACTTTTGCTTTCTTAACCCATTCCCATCCGGGCATCCCATTGTTGATTGGCTTTCAGGCTTCAGTAGTTCGATTTGACCCTTCCCCCTTCTGCCGTTCTTTCAGCCTATAAAGCAGTCAAGTTTTGCTTCCTCAACCCATACCCATCCACCCATCCCTTCTGGCCATCCCATAGCCGATCGGCTTTCAGGCTTTAGCAGTTCGGTTCGCCCCTTCCCCCTTCTACAATTCTTTCAGCCTACAGAGCAATCGACTTTTTCTTTCTCAACCCATCCCCATCTGGCCATCCCATCGCCTATCGGCTTTTAGACTTCAGCAATTCAATTCGGTGCCCTTCCCCCTTCTGCTGTTCTTTCAACCTAAAAAGCAGTCAAAAATTCTTTTTTTAAAAATATGAGCTGGCTCAACCATGCTTATGCGCTAGTAAAAGGTGAGTTGAGTTGAGAATTTAACAATCTATATAAAATATGAGCTGGCCCGACCCAACTCATAGTTTTTTACTCCATAAAAGCTTGAATCGAGTTGAATTGGCCCGGTCCATATTGACAGGTCTAATTGGAAGAAGTGACCAAGGTTGATGGGGATAAAATTTTGTGACAACAATTTTTGTGATAAGATTCCCAGTTCCATGGGAAGTTTAACTTCTCTTCAATCATTACACCTACGAAACAATCAGTCTTCTTGGTGAAGTACCCTCCTCTATAAAAAATTGCCGGGAATTGCTTACCGTTGACTTTGGTGCTAATCGGTTGTCTGGACATATACCCCCATGGACGGGAGGAAGGCTCTCAAAATTAATTATCCTCAGCCTTCACACGAACAAGTTTAATGGCAATATACCTAAAGAACTTTGTGTCCTATCATCTCTTCAAATTCTAGACCTTTCCCATAACAATTTTTCAGGTAATATACCAAGCTGTGTCAACAATCTCAGTGCCATGGTCTCAAGAAATAATTCCGATGAGTAGATATTTTACAGAACTTCTAAGGGAAGTTTTTTTGAGGATATATTAGTTGTGATGAAAGGAAGGGTGGTGGAGTATAGCAATACGCTTAAACTAGTTAAAACTGTGGACCTTTCGGACAACAATTTATCAGGTGAGATTCCCAAGGAGGTGACAAGTCTTGCAGGCCTACAATCATTGAATTTCTCACATAATCTTCTAGTTGGAAGAATTCCTGACAACATTGGTGCCATGGTATCATTAGAATGTGTTGATTTATAAATAACCTACTTTCTGGCAAAATCCCTCCAACTATCCCTCACCTAACCTTCTTGAGTCACTTGAACTTGTCCTATAACAAGAGAATTACAGGAAAAATCCCAACTAGTACTCAGTTACAAAACTTAGATGCAACCAGCTTTCTTGGAACTGAGCTCTTTGGACCACCACTAAGTGAGAATTCGAATGCTGTGACGTTCAGCAGCAGTGCAGGAGAAAAAGAGGAAGGTCGACATGATGCGGACTGGTCCTATCTAAGCATTGAATTGGGATTTTGGTTTGGATTACTTGGTGCGTTAGTCCCTGTTCTGTTCTGCAAGTCATGGAGATTTGTATATTTTCAATATCTGGATGACATACTACATAACTTATGTGGCATTATTAGTAAATATTTCTAAAAATTTAATAGAAGGTATGTAGTTGAACGAGGGAAACTATCATCCGCTTTAATGTTACTCTTTTTGTATATATAGTTGCAATGAGGTGTTTGTCCCAAAATGAACACATTAACTTTATTAATGTATAGCTTACAAACAATCACAGTGTGTTACAGGAACTTGGTCCAGAGTATAATGCCCAAGCCTCCCAGTACGACACAAATTCAGCAACTTGACAGCAACTTTATCTTGAACATTTTGATCCATTTCTTCCTGAACATGAAAAGCCTCCCTTAATGCTACAAACTGTGCCTCGATAAGTTTTACCATATCATCCTCACACTCTAGATTACCATCAAAAGATGAAATAACATCAAAAAGAGCCCGACGAACATCATGCACCATGAAGTCCTGCATGAACAGTCATCAACATCTTTTTCCTCAGTGTTTGGGAAGACAAAGAGAGAGGTCACTAATCATACAAAAAAGAATAATTTCCATTTTTCTTGTTTAAATTTTAAATTTCCTAAATTTATATATTTATTAACTACTATATCAGTGCACAGAAAATGCCTCATATCAATCCAAGCACCACTTGATCACTGCACAAGTCTCATGACAAGTAAGACCCAAGCCAAGCTCTGGGTTCTTGTTCGTTATCAGAGCTCTCCATGAGCATGAGTGCTGCATGGTAGACATAAATTTGGACACTTCATAAACCTAAACACAAATTAAATTTCACAACAATACATTTAGTGTCACTAAATTTACTAAGCAAGAAATTTTGTGTCCCTCAAGTAGGCATAAGCATAGGTTTTATCTATTTATAAAATAAATAGCCAAAACATTTTATTTCCAATTAGAAGCTTTTCACAACATACGTGAGGCAATTGTTATAAGGGAAAAACAGCATAGAGGCAGAGAAGAAAATTTTCAAAACAAATATTTGAGAAAGAGCTAAACGACCAACAAATATGAATAAGCCTGAATGCACCTAAAAAATAGATCTAGAGGAAGATTCTACCAGAAATTTTTTCAATGTAGCTTATTCCATTGGTCTTATAGAAAAGTGAAAGAGTTTATCACAATTTTTACTGTTAAAATAGTTTTGTAAGTAATATACGGGCTTAAATAGTAAAAAAATCTCTAAACTAAATTCATTTATGCAAGAAAGCCCCTATTTATTATTGTGCCCAAAAAAGCCCTTATCATTTTATTTGTTTCCACACAAACCCTTAACCATGACGGAAAATTAATAGCAGTCAGACTCAATGTCAGCTGGCATTTCTATCCATGTCAACTGCCATTTGGCAACATGGATGAAAAATGCCAACTGGCATTAAGTCTGATGTCAGTTAATTTTCCATTAGAATTAAAAGCTTCAGCATATACAAAACAAAGGATAAAAACTTCTTAGGTACAATAAAAGAATAACGACTTTCTAGCATAAATGGATATAATTCAAAGGCATTTTTTGTATTTAAGCCTAATATAAGGGCCCGTACCTGCGTGTGATCCATTAGATATTGCCTTCTCTGTCTCATCTCCAGCTTAGAGCTACTTGAATGCTCTCCTTTGTGCTCTAAAATTGACACCTTACCCCAATTGGTTGATAATTTTGCCCAGTTTTTATACTGGTCACTTAAGTTGAGAATAGCCAAAAAATATTGAGCAAGGTCCTTTAGCCCAATCAAACTGTCTCTAATTGCTCCTGCACATGCAAAAAGAAAACCTGAACTAAAGACAACCTGCTGGATTAAGCAGAGAAGATACTTCAGCTTGACATAGTTGAACTATTACAATTAATTCATAACACAGAAAGAGGAACAAAACGTCATTATCACCTCACCTGTTAATGCTAGCTTGGAGCAGCGCTCTGCATCATGAATGGTAGGAGGCAAAATACCAGGAGTATCCAACAAATATATATTGGGATGGCTACCAATCTGGACAAAAGAGTAAAGTATGAACCACAACATGATGCTGCTACAAACACAACTCTGATGGAGTAAAAATAATCTTGGCTAAATAAAAAAAATAAAAAAGACCATTATGACATTGTCACATACATACCTTCAAGCTGCTGATATCTTTTGTCTCTCCAGGCTGAGGACTCACCAAAGCATGCTTCAATTTACCTTTCTCTAAGAGAAGGAACATGGCATAAATTAGATTTCACCTAAAGGTCATTTAAGCAGGAGAGAAACAACAGAGAAAATTAAATAAGTTAATAAAATTAGCACCCGCAATCACTACACTCCAACAATAAAACAATGTTGGGCCAGATGATTTGAGAAGGTTAAAGCACCTGCAGCACTAATCCTCCCAATCTGATGCAAAGAATTAGCGAGTGCTGATTTACCAACATTAGGAATCCCAACTAGCATTACTGTTATGGCGTCACTAAAACGATGATCAGCTTTGTTCAGTTCCCTAACTTGAGCTTGTATAAAGTTAAGCAACTGTAAAAAATGAAGTATTTCAATTGTTAGCATATCTTAACAAGACATAAGGTTACTTTAACACTTCCTAAGAAGAGATCTAAGTAGGTAGATAGGAGAGTTAAAATACCCCTTTGACACTATCCTTGTTATGGGAATTGACTCCATAAGAAATGCACTTTTGTTGCTCAAAATATCTCATCCATTCCTGAAAAATAAAGCAGAACCTCTTAAAACAAATAAAGTCAAATAGGATTGGTAGGCAACACAAGAAACAGAGACCACGGGGATCTTTAATTGAATAAGAACCTTTATTTGGGTTGGGTTTGTGAGGTCCATCTTATTCATGACAACAATTCGCTTCGAAGGAGGACGAGGAGGAACGATTCTCAACAGCTCATACTCAGACGATAAAGGAATCTAAGAGCTTAAAGCAGTCAACAAATTGGTTGAGAAATTTAACTGTACGGAAGAAGCACAAAGACAAATAAAAAAATTATACCCTGGCATCTCTGATCTCAACAATGTGATCGACCAATGGAAGCCGTTGAGCAATGGCACATGAGGCCGCAGCCATGTGGGGGCCGTACCATCCTCTGTTTGAGCTTACTGCTTTCTTCACTATACTCCCAATTTCCCTCGCTAATTTACTTGCTATACTACCCGATGCCATTACAGAACTTCAAAACCCTTTTCATTGTGCTTCAAAACCATCTTTCTAGTAAAATGACAAACAAAAGATAAGCATGAAAAGGCACTATCCATCTATATATTATGGGAGAATTTAACGAGAAAATATTTAGCTAGGAGGCTGTGCACATTTCTCAAACTAGTATTACAAATCCCAATGTTTTCAAAAGTGACAGTTCCCAGTGAATCCAGCTAGAGTATAACAGAATCTGCAAAAGCTTCTGAATCATGACATCTTAACATCAACACTATGTGATTTTTTTATATAGAGTTTATTTCTTTTTCCATTTCCAGACAATAAAAGTTTAGGGTCTGATGTGACTTTTTTTTTATATGCCTTTTGCACTTTGTTTCCTAAAAAGTAAAAGAAAATTCATAATTGATTAAAAATGAACAAATGACTAAACTGCAACACAAATTCTAACGTGATTACTCAAAATTAAAGTAAAATCATGCATTTTGTTCTCTAATAAATTACAATTTTAGTTTTTAATTCTTCAAATATATTACTTGCTTTTGCATCCAAGGGAATTTTAAGGATTTTTATTCCAAAAGCAAATAATAACAAGCAAATGGAGCCTTACTCATCCTAGCAAATAGCTTGAAGCCAGGTTCAATTGGGTTCAAAGTTTTACTTTTCCAGCTAAAGAACTTCAAAAAAAATTACAAACTTTTAAAATTCAACCCAAAAAAAGCAGCAGTTCATTTCCCAATATTTAAACTTAATAAAAATAATACCCATTTCATTTCAAGCATTACAGACGTTGCAACACCAACTTCAGAAAGGGGTCAAAACTGAAAGAAAGAAGGGGCAAAAAACACTTCAAGGAACTAACTACCAAAGTCCCATAAAAAGGTCGAATGTCCAAACCAATACAAGACAAACACTCAAAACTAGTTACAAAATGACCCCATATTCCGCAGTGCATAGCAAATTATAACTTGCTGACAGAAAGAAACTTTAAGCTAAGACGAAAAAGAAAACCCAACAATTAAAACTAACAAGATAATCAAAGTTCATAGTCGGAATTGAATATCGAAGACCACCCAGGAAAATAAAAGTTAAAAAAGAAATGAAGCTTAAAAGTGGGGAAATGAACAGAGAAAGAGTGCTTACCTGAAGATAGAGTGAGAGAGTGATTGGGGTTTTCTTTTCTTTTCTTTTTTTTTTTGTCTAATTATCTGGGGGTTTGGAGAAATGTTTTAAAACCCTACTGTAAAGAGAGTAAAATGATAACTGGAACTGTGTTCCCATTGGCCCTTGTTGGGGGTTGGCTGGGAGGGAGTCCATTGAAAGAAGCCCCATGCACCATACACCATACTGAAATGGTCTTTTTCTTTTTTGTCGTTTTAATGAGTAGGTCGGGTTCAACCCGATTCAATTTGTTGGTTTGGCTCGCTTACAACAGTTTTTAATTGGTATAATACTTTAAAATATCTTTAAATTATTTTAAAAAATTATTATTATTTTATTACAATCAACATAATTTTTATATTTTTATTTTAAATTAAATAATTTTTTATAATTAATAATTTACTATTTATTATTAATAAAAATACCACTTATCAAATAGTATTGACTTTGATATATTGATATGTTATAATAAATAATGATTGATTTTATGATATTATTGTGTATCATTTTCACTTTTAATATCAACCGCGATTGAGTATAAAATGATAAACAGTGTTTTAATTAATAACAATTAATCAATTATTAATTATAAAATTTATTTGATTCAAAATAAAAATATAAAAAATTATTAAATATAATAAATGAATAAAATTTATTTAAATTTTTTTAATAATTTAAGAATTTTTTCGAACGTTATATCTTTTTAATTTTTGTTAGATAAATTAATGTTTTCTTATCTCATTAATCACATCCCTTGTATCCATATCTTATCCAAATTTTCATGTTAAATTTCAAATTTCAATAAAATACTAAATAAATCAAAGATTTTATCTATTTTTATTAACTTTAGAAATACTTGAATTAATAATGTATTGAAATTGTTATCCTTATTTAAGTATTATTTTTTAATACTTAAAGCAAGTATTTTTGTAACTTAAAAGTGTCGAAATTAATTTTAATCTTGTTAAGAAAACCCATGGCCACGCAACAGTTCTATGCTCTCTTTATTGCTACAAATGCCACAAGCTCACGAATTCAATCTAAAAAACATACCTTTTAAGTGAAAAAGAACCTTTATTTACAAAAATTCAAGAGTCATATCGACTCTTCTTAAATTAAGATCTATGACATGCTACTGGCTCTTTCAATCATAGAAAAAGAGACTCATCTTAGTCTAAACTTATCTCCACCTTGATATCTCAAAAGCTCGATTTTCAAAATTTAACACCGCACAATGTTGAATTCAAATCTTGGCACATGACACAAGCAGTATGCTGATGCTCTTTCTTATGAGAGTACCATTATTGAATGACCCTACTCAAAAATAATATCAATGTACTAATAAATAATAACTTCATAAACTATTTATTCGTTTTAGTAGTCAAAAGGAGGGAGAAGAAAACTCAAAGGGCCAGGGTACAAGACCATTCTACATTATCAAGCCAAAAAAAAACCAAGATCCTACGTTTGCCTTATCAGACTGTCAATAGAATAAAACAATCAGAAAAGCAAGCCTCACCAGAAACTGAACTATAATTCTGATCAAAATTGCCTCTTAATTTTCTCTCCCCCCTAAACCAAAATAAAATATACAATGATGAAAGAATATATCTACCAGCACTAATTAAATAGTGAACAAAAAAAAGAAAAGAAAGAATATATCTACTGAATTGAATGTTCTATATGGTGAAAAGAATTTCTATCAGTCTTACCATGTTTACCAAAAACCTGGAATGCTGTATGCCTCATCAGATAACCCTGTCAAATGGCTTTGAATCGCTAGTGAACCGAAATTGCTGGGAAGCTGCTTTGTTCTCCCCTTCCTCCTTGAAAGCAATTTTACTTGACATAAAAAAATGAGAAGAATAAAATGTCTCCAACTGTGCTGTTAGATGTAACTAGGCTTCTCTTGTACGCCGCAGTTTTCCGCTCTTCCCAGTTTAGGAAAAACAAGGGTTCAGTAGCTGTACTAGAAGTCGAGTGTTTCTAAGTTAGTATAAAGTCATCTAGATTTAGCTTCTAAGTATCCTATCATCCAAGTGATCTCTGCTTGTACCCATTCTTCATCCTTTCGAATAGTTTCTCCTTAGTTTTCCTCTTTTTGTCCATCTTCAGCCTGTATCTTTCTTCCCTCTCCCTCTCATAAATTCCTTGCCAATGCACTTCCCCTGTCAATGGCCACAACCACATCTTCCTCGGGTGGTCTTCATCATCTGCAGCCTCTGCTAGATCTTCATCCATGCTCTTTAATAATGTAAAGTTAAAATATCTAGCCCACATAAATTCTTTTCTCTGATCAACTGGATGTTGCTCTTCGAGCAAACCAGAGTGTGGCTCTATGTAGACCATCCTCCGCCCACTATGGTAAGCCCAGACATTGACCAAGAGTTCCAATACCTGACAGTAACAGTGTTTTTTCTGCCAATAATTAAATAAACAAAGAAGAGCACTGTTATGATTATACTCTCACTGAAACCCACAGATGTTATAGGAACCACATAACTTACCTCAAGCTCAGAGGAACCCAACAAACACAAATTGACCTCACCAGAGTTGGTATGCAAGGCATCAAGGGAATCAACAAACATCCTGCAGTCCGATTATATAAGTTTCCCGTCATCATCTACTGTACTTTGCTCGATATTGAAAAGAGAAAAACAGATAAGATGCAAAAAAAAGAAGAGCAGGCTCTGTAGATTACCGTGAAAACATTACAAACTCCAGAAAGGAAGTGGTTGGCATCACCCAGCTATGCAAGGCAGACCAGTGACCATCATCTTTGGGCATGGGAGGAAGAGCTTCCGTATCTGATGGCAATATATACATCTTGCGAAAAGCACTTTCAAAAGCAGTTCTGCAGGCATTTAAAGTAATCTTCTAAGCCACTCCATATATTTTTCATTTAGCAATATAACTAATTTAAGATACCCACCTATCTAGTGCAAGTTACATAACAAAGCAGCAGTTGTATGTCCATATAACTCAACCAATAGCCTATCAAGACCCTATCAGACCCAGGCTTGGTTAAGAAATTTGGTCCAAATTTTTGAAAAGCCCAGCTTCTAGCCCCATAAAAAAATGAATAAGCATCCACACCCAGTTTCAGCACATGGCCACCTCCTAACCTATAAAACCAGATACTCGGGTTCTTGAACAACAAATGTTAAGCTTTAAATAGACCAAGCCCAAATCCCAGCCAATGACCGATTATCATCTCCTCACCTATTGATTTGACCTTGACCCATGTTCATGAACAAGAAATGTTGAACTTTGATCAGACCAGGCTTAAAACCGAAAAAAGGATGCTAAGAATTAGGCCGAAGTCACAGCCAATGATCGCCTCTTCACGACCCTGCCTATCTTGTTTTCAGCTTACTAAAAGGTGTAATGGAACAGGTAAAAGGAGCTTTTACCATGTAAACATATCAATCTTTCCTTGGTCTCCTATTTGTAACAATAATCAAAATGGTACCATGACAACTTCAGGAAAAAAAAACCCTTGACATATTTGATTAGAAAAGCATCTCAACAGGAAGAAGGAACTTAGGGAAGAGCAACTTGATGTAGGAAGAAATTGTCTGCATATCTACAACATGACAAGATGGCAAGCAAAATACGCTCATTCAACTCATAGAAAATTAAAGTGCAAATCTTGGCATCAGCAAGGCATGACAGATGACACCATCACCTAACATGCATGACAAATCATATTTCCAACTGATATTTAGTAAAACAAACCTGCAGTGTCCAGCATTTAACAAATCACACATTGACCAAAATGTGAGTGCATCATTGGTGCCTGCACCTCCACCATCAATGTCAAGGCGCGCCCAAAAGTACATTACATCTCGTTTACTTCCTTGAATAGTTTCTTCCAGAACTTCTTCAGCTCTTGTGGACAATGAAACCTATTTAGAGAAAAAGACTGAGCAGTCAATAATTGCAAACTCCAAAACTTGATACTTGTAGACTTGAATCAAAAAAGAAATGGATTTCTTTTGTTTTAGGAACTATTTTTTTTCTCCTTTATAAACTAACAATAAACAGAGTGAACAGATGGAAAGGTAAGATTATAGTAGAATAAACAACTCTTCCTTGATTTATTTGAGTGCAGAGGAGAGTAAAGTAGTGAGTTTATACACCATTATCATTCCACCCTGATTTAAGATAGTTCTAAAAAAAAATTTTGAGGGGTAAAAGGGAAATCATCCTGAATTGGGGGAATTGAAAAAAAATGATTAACGGGGGATTTCAGGGATTTGGTTCACCTTCAAACCATCCCCCAACACCCCCCTCAAAAAAAAAAAAATTTCCTAACAGGATAAAGTAAACCATTTACTCCCTTTAACTGTACTGTGTTCTACCCTCCTTCCATCACAACACTAAAAAATTTGAACAACCAAAAAATTAGTTCTTAAAACTCCAGCTAATATTCAACAATTAAACGCCATATCATCAATATAAGGAATACCTTCCTACCAGCAGCGCGCCATGATTGAAAACCAATCCAAGGTCTCTTGTGAATGTTATCCACCCTATTTGCAATGGAAAACATCCCTCCAACTTCACATAACAAATCCCTGTAGTGAGTGTCATTCAAAACTGGAAGTCGGCCAACTGCATCCACATCGTCTGATCTCAACCTCCTTGCTTTCCTAGACTGACATATAAAATGAATAGTTACAAATGTGAAAACTACTTATTTTTATACATCATTTGTCAGTAGCCAAACAATATGAAAGGAAAGCTCCTCTACAAGGTGAAAAAAAGACTAAGGAGCACTACAGCAAATACTAGAAATCTATAAATATATAAGCAGACTACATTAAGGAAGAAAAACGGTGGGGCTGGAGGGTGGGGAAGCTATGATCTGTACAAAGTTTCTCCCACTGCAAATTTTCCATGTTAGACTTTTGAGCAAGCATTCTATTCACCGTTTGCAAGAAAACTCAAGCTACCCAAGAATTACTCAAAAAGATTCAAAGCATTTTTGTCAAGAACTATGAGAAGATATTGTTTATACAATACTTTCTGCTACATGATTTCTCTTCAATTGAATCAAAACTCGATCATAGTTAGATGTTCCAGATCATAAAATCGCAAAAACACTTATGAGAAAATGATGAAGAAGACATAAAAAGAAATGTAATGAAGATTGATTAAAAGATAAAATACCAAATATGGATTAGGAGAAACTCACAAGACTTAGCCCTCGGTACAAAGATCCATGGTGCAAGAATGGCCAGGCCCCAGCCCCACTGTAGATCTCATAAATGCATACTGGTTGACCTGTCCTTTCTAGCTCTCCCTCATCTCTTTCATTTGCCTCAAACTTCAGCTTCTCAGATCTCCGAGCATTTCGATATATATCATCCCATACACCAGGATTTCTCTCCATTCTTTCTTCAACCTACAGAATTAAGGAAAAAGAAATAATATTATTTCACATCACTGTGTATTCATGAGAAAGTTAAATATAATAAAAAGAAAATAGTTACAAGAGGACATGAACTAGGGCAGGGTGGGGGGAGATACAAACAAATGACTGTAATTATTAAGAATTATCATACCTCGTCCATTTCAAGTCTTTCATAATCTTCAAAATTCTCAATTTCCGTCACGATATCCCAGTCTTGTTCAGTTGGGATATCCTGATCCTGAATCTCAGCTCCATACTGAGATATGTCTGACGAAATGGTGTGCTTGGTAAATTCCTCCTCAAGGGCATAAACAACACTAAAATATCTGGAAATATCACCAGTTCCGTGCTCGATTTCCATCCCGAAAACATTCCATTCCCATGATCCCAGCCTAAGTTGAGAGACAGGAGCTGGCAGCAAGACATCTGATGGGAAATTGAGTAAATTTTCAAGAAGGCTTGCATAACCAGTTATGCATTCAGATGCCAAAATGTTCTTAGCAAGCAGTCTTCCAGAAGAAGCAACTGTCTGAGCAAATCTGGAGAGTCTGCCATTCGAAATCAAAAGAGAGAAAGCCCTCAACAAAGCATCAGGCTGATGTTTAGGGAAAAAAACACCATGGGTTCCATCCACCACCTGTCATTTCAGAGCCATTTAAAATGTAAGATACAGAATAATAAGTCCACCCTCTCTCTCTCTCTCTCTCGTGCGCGCGTGCACACACACACATACACAAAAAAGAAATTATGAACTAAGAAGAAAATAATTTAAATGGACGTACATATTTTTTCATGATAGGAAAATCAGGTGTGATGACAGGGATTCCAAAGGTCATGGCTCGGATAATTAATGAAGGAAACCCCTGTTCTTCTTGGGAGGTACCATATAGAACAATGTCAGCCATTAATAAAACTCCATTGACATCACCATCCAAGCCATAATGCCTAACAGAGCCTTGAGTAAGTCCTAGCCGCGATGCAACTTGCTGCATAGAAGTACAAGGTATAACATCAATCTTGAATGAAATAACACTAAGCCAGTAAACTAACCTCACTACAGTGTGCTGAACACACTATATAAGACTGAATTGAGGACAAAGGGAAAATTACATGACAGTTTCTTATGCTATCTCTCCAAGGTTTGCAGTCTTATTAATATCTCTAAGCTTCTATCCTTCTACCAGTATGTAACTGATTGAAAAGAAAAAAAAAAGTATGGCCTTACTACAATTTATAAGTTTTTAATTAGAAAAAAAAAAGCAAATAAAAAATTACAACTGAATGACCTAAGTTTCATATCCCCATGAAGTAGCAAATCAGATATAATTCATGAAGAAAATGATCATAAGTTCTTTGAAATGCCTCACTTAATCCATGCAATAATATTTCTTTGTTACCATTTTAATGTATTGTTTTCCCTTTCCATGAAAAGTAAGGAGCTTATGAATGAGCATGAGGATGCATGCAAACATATACCCCATTTTGAATTGAAAAGAAGTTTCACCACTAGAGTCGTGTGATTAATGGCTGCAGGGAATATAGGTATGCATGAATGTATGATGCACCTATCAACAGTTGACTACCTGTAAAGCATCATGATACCCATCAGTGGAGTTACCACTCAAGAAAATAAATTTAAATGACCCTCCTGCATCATTTCTCCTTGTGTATCTCATAAGAAGAGGCCCTATTGTGTGCATTGCAACAGCATAGTCCCATGATAACTCATCATAGAAGAAAGAACTTCCAACAACTAGCACCACCATATCATCCATACTAAACCCATTGTCCTTCCTTAGTTGATGCTTTGCGTGGGTCTTACTGTAACTTTCTGCACCCCACACATCCACTGGTGATCCAGGAATTACAAGGAAGTTTCCAGTGTCTAGCATGCTATATAACATCTGGTAAGAGAAGGAATAGAAATTAAGAAACCACATAAGATGTCTAATACAAGACCGTCTGAAAATTCTGTGTTTAAGTATAGACAGAATGTCAGATTTACCGGTAGAGTAAAATCAGGAAACACAATAACATTGGCCCTGGTAAAAGCACTTTTCCAATGAGAAACAAGATGCTCCAAGCCCATCTCCTCATAAACAGGAAGACGTGTTGCCAGAGTATCTTCTTGAATTATCCATATAAGTGGTACTGTATCAAAAGGCTCCTGCATAAGGCTGCATGGATATAAAATTCACTAATCATAGCATCTCAAACTAAAACAACACCTTGAGGGGTGTTGTAGTGTTCAAAAAGTGTCTATACATGAGAGACAGAGAACTGGCAAGCTAGATATAGAACGTACCTTGAGATGGCCTCTTTTGCTTCGAGAGAATCAGCAATAACACCTTCAAAGCTAGATATGGAAAATGCAAGAAAACATATATAATCAATGCCAGGTGAACAAACAAAAATAATTACCACTAAAAGGATTGTGACCAAAAATTCAAACATAAACCACTGCACAAACTGAAAATATAAATAAAAACCAATATAAACACAAATGAAAAGGGAAAAAAAGGGGAAAGAGAGAATCCATAATACAGGAATTAGATAACATACATTGACCAATCAATATGAACAAACTGCTCTGGACCTAAAAATGAAATCTGACCACTTATGTGCTCCCACATTGCATGTGCTTTGCCATTTGCTACTGCATAAATCTGTCAAATTGACATTGTAAGGATCCATAATACTTTCAGAACTGATCAGTGCATAACATACTTTACTTTCATGCCAAGGCTAATAGAAAGCAAAGCCATTCATACATAAGTATTAACACTTCCAACATGTTTCCAAAGTTATATAAGATGTTTTTATCATAAAATCTGTTGCATGAGCATATCCAAAAGGGGAGCACTAGGGAAATAAATTTAAAAAACTTTATTCACCTTTATTACATAGCCAAGTCTCTGAAGACTCTTTACCACAGTAAGCATCATCAATGACTGAGGGTCTTTCTTCATGTTTCCTAAAATCTGTCAATTATAAAAAAAATGCACAATTTAACTGCAAAAGTCAAACCATTTCAAATACAGAGACACCATAAAAAAGCTGCTTTTAGTGCGAGGTCTGGTCCACAATGATGCTAGTTAACTTAAAACATCTCCATTCTAATCACTGTATTGGTAAGCATTTAATATCACTATAACTTTGAATATCCTGCCATTCAAGCGTTATCCTTTCGATAATTATCTTGCCAAAAATAGTATTTTCCTTGAAATCAAGTTCTAATTTAGAAACCAAAATTTTGCAATAATCTCCTAATGACTTGTTGATAAATTGCTTAAATAAAACCACTTTATCTCCACTGGCATTCCTTTACAGAAAGGAGCAATAAATCAGGCGGATATATACTTATATTTCTTGATTTCTTCTGATTTTTAGTCCTTTGCCCCGCACCATCCTACAATAGGTTTTATATTGTTATACTTGTTTAATTCCTGATTAAGTTACTGCAATCTTAATAAGTCATCAAAACATCTTACAACCAAACCATATACAGTATAAACCACCTATAACTCCAATTAAAGCAACCAAATCTCTTTCAGTCCTCAACACTTATTCTCCCCTTTTTCCCTTTTCTTTATGGTACAAGGTTTTTTTTTTAAGAAGGATAAATAAAAACAATTCTTATTTGATAATTTGTAAATCGCCTCATTACTAATGCCAAAAAAAACTTTGCTTGGCTGACAAGAAAATTCATAAAAACTTGATAAAGCATTGAAAAGTTTAATTTCCAATTACATAAATTTCTCACTGAAATTTGTTAGCTCAATTTTGAAGTGTTTAGTAGTTAAGACCAGCCAAAAAAAAAAATTTTACCATCTAATTTCCCTTGTGTTTTAATTAATTTTTTTCTATTTTATCTTCTTTTTAAATATTATTAGATGTGAAATATCTCTAAAATCACAAACTCCCTCTTTCGCCCAAAAAAAAAATCTATTTAATATTCAACAGCATATATCAAACAGTTTCCAATGCCAAAATTTAGTACTTAAAATTTTCACTGCTAAAATTCAGCATTTAATTTTTCAATATTTCAATTTATCAAACAGCATGCTAGAATAAAGAAGGGAAGTTATATATTATGAATCTTAATCTTAATGATACATACAAAAAGAACTTTTTTGCTTAACTCCAACTAACAATTTAAGAAAAAGGGTAACCTATAACAATGCCTTTGTGCTAGCCTTCAAGTTCTTATTCAGCAACTACCACCTACATTTCTTTTTAAAATAAAAAAGAAAATCATTAGCAATTCATAAGTAAAGTAACCATAACTCCTAAACCAGAACTCCTTAACCAATATATAATAAAAATTCAAAAATTTTAAAAAAAGGACATTCAACTTCAACAAACTAATCCAAAGTCATAAACTACCAACTGAGAAGATTATGAATTTAAGTTATTGCTCAGAAGCACCAAAAGGAGAAGTTTCAGCTGCACTTAACACTCTAATGAAAAATAAATATCTAAAATACTAATTCCTACCAAAAATTCAAAACCTAAAACTTAAAATAAAATTTCAGTCACATTAATTTTTTCCAATACTGCAAACACAGAAAATAAACAAGAAATAAATAAAAATATCATCTTCACATTAATTAATCCAATTAAAAAAAAAAACATAGTCACTCACAAGAGCAAGTCTAGGGCCACGAACGCCGATCCTGGCCGTCGATCTCATTCGATCAAGTCCACCGCCTTCGGCGACCCACCGTGACATCCCTGCCGGCATAAACTTCAACGTGCTCCCGAGCCTGAGCCCTTCTCTAACAGACTTCCTCCAACCCCTCTCTCCTCCTTGCCTAAACACCACCGCCGCAATCGAACTCTGCATCAGCATCGACGCCATAGCGAAAGCGAAAACCGAGAAAAATATCAAAAAATAAAACAAATGAATGCCTCGCAAAGGAAAGAGCAAAAATCCTTTCCGGTTGAACCGGGGACGGTTCCGGACTAAAGGCCGGTCGAGTAAAGAAGACTGCTTGGTTCGATCCCGGGTGTGGATAGGGTTTCTCTTGAAAGGCAATCGATCACGGATCGAGTAGAATCCTTGATCGTCGTCGTTGTTGTTATCACTGTTTTTGTTTTTGCCATTTTCGTTTCCATTGCCGTCGAGTATCGGAGGAGACGAGTTTCGGCCCATAGGAAGTGGCACCTTATTTATATCCCTTCTGTTATTTTCTCGAGAGAGTGACGGAAAATTTTCAGAGAGGAAGTTTTGTGAGAGCTGGCTTTGAAAGAGAAATTGAAGAGTGACGGAGTCGAGTTGTTGTTGGATTTTTTTTTCTTTTAGCGATTTATGAAATCTAGGTGTTCTTTTCTTTGTTTTGTTTGGGAAAACGACGGCAAAAGTCCACACTACCAACAATAAAACGCGTCAAATTATATTTTCTTTTTTTTTTAATTTTTGTAAAAAAGGTCCTGTCACCTCACCAACTCATCCTAAATAATGACAACTGGAAATTTATTACGGCATTATCCAAAAAAGAAAATCAAGAAAATGAAATCATAATTAGAAAATTATTATTATTATTATTATTATTATTATTATTATTATATAGTACTAATTTAACATTTTTTTTGTTGGGATTCCCCCTGCTCCTATTGCCTTTAGTTTGGTTTTTAGTTCACAAAATGATGATTTTGGGATATCTTCAGCATTTTTTATGTGAGTTCTATTTCACAGTTAAATTAATAGGGTGTATGGGAATAATAGCTTTAGCTTTACATGTAAAACTTTTAAATTATAGTTTAATTTCAATCAAGAGCCAAAAAATTAAATTAAAGAAAATAGATATAATATTTAATTTTTTTTTGAATTATTTAAAAATATTAAATAAATTTTGATTGTTTACTATATTTAAATTTTATGTTCACGTGATATTAATATGAATGATAAGAAATGTTTTGTGATCATGTCATCATGTTATGTTATTTTTTACTATAACATGTTATTTTAACATCACGTTATATAAAATGATAAATGATATTTTGATTAATGATAATTTACCGTTTATAAAATAAAAATATAAAAACTTGATTGAATATAATAAAAAAATGAGAATTTATTTGAATTTTTTTAATAGTTTAAGCGATTTTTCAAATATTATGTAAAGAAAATAATAATTTTAAATAAGATAAAAAGGTGGTAAATACCAAAGTAAACAAATAATAAACATTAGAAAAAGCCAAATAAAATCAAATAAATGTTTGCATTTAGAGAAAAATATAGCCAAGAAATTGAACTGCATTGAGAAAAAGATTATTTTATTAAAGCATCAAATGATATCAAGATTACATAAATGAAGAGTCACCTAAGTATTTAGTTCATTAATTGATGCATTATCTCTTGTCTAAAAAGTAAGATTTAAATCTTCCTTCCTCTAATTATATATATAAAAAAAATTACATAAGTGAAAAGGGTGCCTGTCCTTCCGCAATTAATTCTAGGACTAGGCCTAGTTAGAGAATGAGCTAAAAGATTAGCCGTCCTCCTATTATAATGGAAAGAATAACAATCAATTAAAAGAAGCTGAGCCTTAGTATCCTCAACAATCAAAGCTAACTACCAAAGTCTAGTCTGTGCGTGACTGCAATTCACTTTCGAGCATGTCTACTTGAATGAAACCCAACCCGAAATGACATGGCTAATTAATTCTAATTTTTGTGGACCTTAGGAGAAAAAGTGCCCACTTTCCCTCTTCTTCTGCTTCACAAATATATATATATATATATATATATATATATATATATATATAATAAAAGAAGACATAATGCGAAAATATATTCTAAATTATTAAAAAAATTAAATAAAATTTTTATTCTTTTATTATATTCAATCAAATTTTTGTACTTTAATTTTAAGTTAAATATACTCTTATAATTAGCGATTGATTCATTATCATTAGTCAAAATGTTACTTGTCATTTTATATTCATGAAACATTGACGTGGTATTAGTGTGAGGAGTTAAAAATATTATATGATTATATTATCATATCACATAAACATCTATTATGATAAATTATCATGTCATCTCAATCACACATGACATAGAATGATAAATAACATTTCGATTATCAATAATTAATTAATAATTAATGATAAAGGCTCGTTTAGTTCAAAATAAAACTATTAGAACTTAATTAAACGTAATAAAAAAATAAAAATTTATTTGAATTTTTCTTAAATATAGTTCAAGAACTCTTTTAAGTATTATTATGTCAACGAAAAAAATTAAAGTTAGATAACTAAGAATATAAGTTAATTTTTTAAGAAAAAAATTGAATAATTAAAGCAAACATATATAACTTAAAAAAAAAACAATATAATACTAAAATAAAACCATATGGAAGCAAAAGGAAAAGGAAGAGCAAATGAAAAGAACAATAAACCTAAGAAGGGAGAGCAAAAGATATGTTGCATGTAAAAATATCGATCAAAACACATAAAAATTATAAGATGTATTTTGGTATAGTCAATAGCCATATTGTCATGACCCGGAACCTCCCTCGGACCCATGACAACCGCCGCGACGTTCCGATTGATACTCATTACCCGAAATACCAATCGGAACCTCGCAAGGCTTACATATTAGTTTTAAATAATTTTCAGTCGTTTTTGACTCAAGTAAATCAAAGACAAAAATATAACATTTTTATATAAAACAATATTTATAGAAACACGTGCAAGTAATCTTTTATAACTTAGAAGTAAAATAAATTCATACATATAATAATTTACAAAGTTATAATGTACAATAATAATTACAATGACAAGTGGCCCGTAAATACACCAAGCATTGGTGATAGTAACCTACTGTCTGTGAGATAGAGGGATCAACTGGAATCCTCGATAAAATCAGTATCTACAAGCTACCATAGGCCTGAAATATTTGGAAAGGAGGTGGGTGAGATTTCGCAATCCCAATGAGTAAACAAACATTATTATAAATATCTAAAGACGAGTAAAATGAAGGCAAGTTTGAACAACAAATCACAAACCATTTTATAAGGTTTTCAATTTATTTCTTAAACCATAAAATATTTGTAATTTACCAAAACAGTTGTTAAGGCTTATGACTTTTATTAAAAATAGTGCTCAAGCCAAAAACTAGTCCTCGGGGACACCTTGGCCGAGGCATCTAACCTAGTCCGCCAAGGTTGTTAAGATATTTACATATTAAACACATGTTAGTTTTGAAAACAAGCCGTTCCTTGGCGTTGGCTGAGTTACACATTCACGTGGGGGTTCGACGTGAAGTGAACTCTAACACTACCTCGAGAGTTACCCTCATCGCCTCTACTACCAGAGTAACTATATAACCGGGTTTATCGTGCCCTTCTAATAGGCAGTCCACGAAAACCCGCCACTGCAGTGACTAAACCCACCAACTTTAATAAAATTTCGATAGTATAATATGGCTTTTATTTATTTACCCAGCCTACATAGTAAAAAATAATTTACATAAATTTTCAATGCAATTATAATATATAGCCACATATACTCATATATCATAAGTCATTCATAGGAAAATATATATTTCAAAATAATTGGCAGCTTCTAATTACTCAATTTCATAATCAACACAATATATTTTTATTTGTCACATTTATTTCTAAAACATCAAAAATCCCATTTTAATCTCATTTTCATTTCATAAAAACCATGAAGAGCATTTAAAAATAAACTCTAGATAATTTACAATAATAATAGGTTTACTCACCGTTTGTACAAACTAATTGCTTTTTAAGTGCCCCGATCACTGTTCGTCGGGTACGACTTCCTTGCCTTTACCGGAAGGCTCTCCTCCTAAACACATTGCAAAATTTACCCAATTCACCAAATTGATGCTAAATCACTATATAATTGATTTAAATCCTATACTAATGCATGGTATGAAATGCAATAGCCTAAAACGACTTAAACGCGATATTAACCTATTTTTGGCACTTTACTCGTTAAATTGCTAACGCGCTTCATTTTAGCTTTAAATTGTCCCATTTTCTCTCCAACATTTCTAACCATTAAATATCAAGCAATAACTCACTAAAATCACCAAAATCAGCTCACTTTCCTCCTTGGAAAATTTGGCCAAAAATGGGACATTAATTCGGTAAATCTTCCACTTTGTTTTTCTATCACATTTAACCATTTTTCATCATTTTCTCTTCATTTCTCGTAGAATAAAAATCAGTTCATCATCATTGTACATCATTGAACATTCAGCCAAGGGTGGGTATTGTGAAAATTTCATGCTTTCTTGCCCAATTTGATTTCTATACACATTTAACTAACTAAAACTATCAATTTAACTAAAAATCAAAACATAAAAATTTCAAATTCCTCCCCCTTGAATTTCGTCCAGCCCTTGATATCACTTTTTGATCTCTCTCCTCAAGCATGTTAAATGGAAACAAAGGCATAAGAAAGGTAGAAATCAAGCTAAAGTCGAAAAATCTTACCGTTAGACGCGTAAACGGACGAAAAACGCGATTTCCCCTTTGAATTTTCTAGTTTTCCTTTGGTTTTTCTCTTTTCTTCCTTTCCTCTCTATTTTCTCTCTTGTTCTCTTCTTATGGCTGGCCATCACTTAATATGGGGTTTAAATGGGCTAACTTTTCATTAAAATAATATTAAATCATTAAAAAGTGCCATGTGTCATTTTCCCATTGGCCCATTTTTAAAATTTCATCCTTTAAACATAAATTTTTCACCACTTAACATACCATAGTTATTCATACCAAAAATAAGTAAATCCTATGATTTTGACAAGTTTTTGGTGGTGAAAATTACGGTTTTTACCCCGAGACGATAAAATTATCGTTTTGCCCCTATGTTTCGAAAATTGTCAGAATTGAAAATTTTCACTTCCTATCATTAAATTATACTCCAAATAGTTAATCTTGGTAAAAAATTTCACTCCATGATCAAATTATTATCTTAGGTGGCAAAATGATAATTTTGCCCCTAAACATCAAAATTTTTAATTTTTCCCCAAATGAACTTTCGAACTCCGAACAATCATTTTTAGTCATTCCTGGATTGTAAAATATTAAATTTTATCCTACGATTCCTATTTGAACTAGTTCGAGGTTAAATCAACTCAAGTGTACCGTTAGGTATAATACCGGGTTTCGTCTATTCTTAGGACTTTCCTAGCGTAATAACATGCAACTCAGTGCATGTATGTCATGACATGTGTTTATAGAGTCGGGTTTTACACATATAGTTTTTGGCATAATTTAGGCAATCCTTAAACTAGTCTAGTAATATTTTATCATGACAACAAAATAAAGTTGATTTTTGGCATGCAAGAAGTAAACAAATATTATGAATTGAATGCAGAAAATATCAAGAACTAAATCAAAATAAAAAAACACATAATTATATTTCCTATTCTACATCTGAAGAAATTCAAGTAGATCTTTTGGCTTAATTAATTATTTAGTATTTAATCAAATCAAATCAATTCATTATGAATTGAATACTGAACTGTTCCTATTGCCCTTTTTTTTTTGTTAAATGATACAAAAAAGAAAAATATGTAAATGATACAACAAAGAATAATATGGACATGATACAAAATAATGTTATTTACATATTGAAAAAAAAACAAATTAAAAAATTTAACAACTGATACTATTTGCAAAAATCTCAAGTGCAAACTTCTTTTGAAGGCCGTCTATGGCATTTGCCTTCAGGGTATGATCCTCCGAACCGATCAACCACTATAACGAGGCGATAACCCAATCCTCGTAATAGTGAAAATCTTGCTGTATTGGGGTCTTTGCATTTAACTTAAACCTCATCCACGTTGAAGGTCGTTTTTGACGACGCGAGCTGACAAAGTACTCAGCCTTGTGGCATATAATGGGAAATAGTGTTGTTAATGGATTCATCTGCTTATCACACAACTCGAACTTCAATGCATCTGTTCGACTGTATGATGAGTCCATTAACGTCATACTTTAATTCAGCAAGTTGATGTGCACGAGCACCCAGTGGTTGTCGAAATAGCACGGTACAAGAATTGAGTCAACCTCGTGCCATGGCAAACCCCACGGAGGACTCCCACCCCTCGCATACTCAAGCACATGGTCTTACATTACCGCCTGACTCACGTTGAATGTCTTATCGGTCGGGGGAGGCTTCATTTCTTGGCTTAGAGCCAGCAAAATATTTTGTCAATTATGTTACGCACAATAGTTAGATGCAATTAACTAATACACACCCCATACATTTGAATAATTACAACTCATTAAAATATAATATACTTACATAGAAGATGGTGTCAACGATGCATATTTTTTACTTGTAGAGTTGTGGATAGTGCTTGCACACCCGCTTACACAACACGCTGATGCATGCGTCAATGTGTTGGCTGTCCAACAACTTAGTCGGCATCTCTAATTGTCAGAAAAAATCATGGCCCTCTTGTCTTTCAATGCCTAGAATGTTAACCTTGCATATTTATAATACCCATGTCAAAAGGTCTATAGAATAAATACCCTATAACCATTAACCCTAATATCCTGTACAGTTATCATTTTACCTAGCTTCCTCATTTTTCATGAAAGACTAATATCTATCCTTCAAATCATCTTTCGCTTTGCGCTGAACTAATAGCGGGTTAACGTATGGGCTTTGAAGGTATTTGCTAGCTAAGATCACATGTGCATCTTCGACAAGGTGGAGCCTCAAGAGAAGGTATGATCTCACCATGTGCGGGGGGGGGGGGGGGGGGGGGTGGCGGGGGCTCTAGTGGAGTTGGGACAAGAATAGGATGCGGGGAAGTTGTAGTTCTACTACTTGTAAGATGAGGTGCCTCTTCGACCTCAAATTGAGGTGGAGCTTCAAAAGAAGGTGTGCACTAAGAATGCTGAGCCGCCTTTTGTGGAGATGGGATAGAAGCAGGATGATGTTCGATCGGGTTAGTAGGAGGTGAGCTTCGAGCTGAGGCAATTGATTGATTATGCCACTTGTATCGTCAAGATCAACCCCAATACTGTTACCCTTTTTGTTGCACACACCATTCTTTTCGCCCATCAATCGACCCTGAACGGTTGAAAAAATCAAACACATTAGAACAGTGTATACATCGTACATGTTATAACTCACGCAATGAAAAACATTAAGGCTCATACCTCACAACGGTCAATCAATCGACCGACAATCTAATCCTCCAACCCTTGTAGTGACTATATCTGCATATGCATCGCCTGCTGGATATCCAATTGCATTGCTCGTTGGATCTCCAACTGCATTGCATGCATATGCATCTGTATATCTGTCTACAATAACCGTAGGTTTTTCTTCCACTGTTGCATCTGTTACAGCTATCGTTTAATGCTCGTAGTCATTTATAGATGCAGTGGTGGGTTGTGCGCCTGACCATAAAGGGCAGCAGCAGAAGCAGGAGGAAGAGCAGCGTCAAGAGTCACGACAATTGTAGCAGAAGTAGCAGCATGAAGAGTAGTAGGAAAAACACCATGAAAAGTCGTAGGAGGAGAATCAGGTGCCTCAGCAGCACCCGAGACCTCAGTAGCAGTGAATTGGGAATGGACTTCTTCATCCGTGGTGTGTCTCCGCTTAACGACTCTTCTTACCGTACTTTTCCCTTTACAGTCCATTTTTTTCCTTCTTTGTTGGGGACTGAATTCTGATCGACCCTCTAACTTCCATAATGGAACGTATTGCTGTTCCTCGGAGATATTGACCTCAATGTCAGCCTAATATGCGATCAACATCTTTTCCATAGTTGGCTTCAATGTCCTCATTGCGCACAACTGCACCAAAACATACATTGCCATTAGGTATAACCCTCGCTACCCTATGACAATAAAAATAAAATTTAATAACAATAAAAAAATATGGTTTCTTTATTCACCTTGCCTTCTCTCTCCAAACTTGCAATATTGATGTGAAAGCCTATAAGCCTCTCGTCACACTACCATTTGAGCATTCTTGGGCAAACTTGTCCAGACTGGCGCTACTTTCCAAACAAGCTTCGAATTACAAGAATTGCTTCCAACGCCTAAAACTGCACATCAATTGTGAAACATTTTTTACTCAGCTCATAAAATCTTATGCGAAAAGAATTCACCTTATAAAATCTTATGCAAAAAGTATAATGATAAACATTAGGGTATGGCACACAACCTGAAACACCTATATAAATCTGTAGATGTGGTAGCATTTTTTCTCTACTACTCCCACCGCTGGAGGTTTGAAGCCCCTTATCAAGTAATCGATAGTCAAAATCCAAACGTATGTGTCCCATGAGAACACATTCCAGTCGTCAATGTTCTCAACCAGTGACAATAACCATGGAATCACTGATCGTTTGTAGTCTTGACCGAATAAAACATTGCTCGTAATCAATACGAGGGCCATCTTGGTCGCATCTCCCTCCTACTGAAGTGCCCTCCCTTGAACGTCTCTACAACTTCTTGTATCTTCACCTCGTTCCCCTATCCCTAATATCGTAGGTGAATTCCTCCAAGGACAGCCTCATAGGGATTGACAATAAGGGCCAGTAGGGCACCAAACTTCAGTCCTGTCACTAGGCAGAACTCCTTCTTCGAAAATTGAGCCTTTGTTCTACCTATGGCAAACCATAACTCACATTCGATGGCATCGGGTTCATTGATTCCGTGCAGCATTAGGTTGTGCACGAGATTGGCATAGAATAAACTTTTCTCTGATTTGACATCCATTGTATACCCAAAACATGTTCTCTTCGAGCTTTCCAACTCATTTACTTTGGACAACATCTCACGTATCACATAAAGATGCGACCACTTATAGTAGATGTTAATGCCCGCGTTGAACCCCCATCGGTGCCTTAGCACACAAAGCAAAGATTCCACATTATCCTACTTTGTTCTTGTGCTGGCCATCTGCAACATAAAATAGATAACATTCCCATTTTAGTCATGTTAATACCATCATTGTAGATTAACAAAATAAAAGAGAAATTTTTGAGAAATAACCCTCCTCATAAGCTCACTATAAAAAGAACCCTCTCAATAATTTTAACTATTTTTAGACAGCCCTAAAACAAAATAATTAATGTAAGTGTCGAGCATGACTTATTAAGTAAATCAACATATACATATTAAAGCATTACAGTTGACCCAAAATAATACAAAATGAACCCAATGTTGCTCATGCAATGCCATACATATAAATTTCATGCAGTTATGACATGCGTGCAATTTCATACAAAAACAGTCACACAATGCATTTTCAATTAATCACGTAATTACTAACATTAAATCACGCAATGATCTATAAACAAGTCACGTAATGCTAAAAACCTATAAACCAGTCACGCAATGTTAAACCCTAATGCAATCACGCACACCCTAACCCCATGCCAAAATCCAGTAATGTTGTCACGCAATGACCTACCAATATGTCACGCAATCACATATCAAACATTCACACAATGTTAAATCCTAATGCAATCACGCAAACTCTAACCCCATGCCAAAATCCAGTAATGCTGTCATGCAATGACCTACCAATATGTCACGCAATCACATATCAAACACTCACGCAATGTTAAACCCTAATGCAATCACGCACACCCTAATCCCATGCCAAAATCCAGTAATGCTATCACGCAATGACCTACCAATATGTCACGCAATCACATATTAAACACTCACGCAATGTTAAATCCTAATGCGATCACGCACACCCTAACCCCATGCCAAAATCCAGTAATGTTATCACGCAATGACCTACTAATATGTCACGCAATCACATATCAAACACTTACGTAATGTTAAACCCTAATGCAATCACGCACACCCTAAGTGACCTCATGTCAAAATCCAGTCACACACAACACGTAAGCAAGCTCTCAGTCACACAATATCTAAACCCTTAACCCAATTCCTATCAAAGGGTCATAACGCATACATATCAACCAATCACGCATGCCCGGTCACCTTTCGACCCCAATAACACCAACGTTACCACCTTCATGTTTATATTCAACAATTTTAAACAACAATAATATCAATATAAACAAGCAATATGTATAGGTTTATGTTCAAAAACCTAAACCTTAAACATGAAGAATAACCATTTCTCCACATGGTTCAAAATAAAATAAAAAAACTTATACCTTTCTCCACGTAATGTGAACATCCTCTCACTGCTTAATATGTAAACTACTTTTATGAGAATAATAACCACTCTAAAATGCTCCTACCACTGCGAAAATGCTCAAAAGTTGAGCTGGCGAGGAATGCTTTTGACAAAATTACTTTTGAGGAGATGTACGATCTGTCGATGAGAATTGAGGAGTTATGGACCGTATAAACATATTTGACCTGTTAATAGGTTTTGGATTGAGGTGTGGAGCCAAATGAATGGATCGGTTTCATTAAGGACAATTTTGTTCAAATTTTTTTTCTCTTGGCTAAAAACAGTTAAAATTATGGGGAGGCCTATTCTCATAAACACCTTATGCATGGAGCCCATTTAAAAAAAAAAAAAACTCTATATGAAATGTAGTACTTAACTAAGCTATCCACGTAGGATAATTGCCTCTTTTGTGGAAAGTTTTATTGTTTATATACTTATATTAAATTTGATGGTTATACATGAATTGTTGTGCTTTACTTTATTTTTTAAAAGATAAATAACTTGTTAAAAAGTTTTATATTTATATTTAGGATAGAATTTTTTTAAATTCATAAGCAATGTTAAATAGTTATCATATATTAATTAATTATTTTTTAAATATACTTAAAGGGACACGTGTCAATCTTTTAATCTGATTTGTTGAGTTTGTATAAAGTTAATTTTCCTATTTTAAATTGCCAAACTTATATTTTGGATCTGTAAATAAAAGAAATATTATATGTACTATCTATATCAAGCGATTGGTTCATAATCTGTCAAAATAAAGATTACTCAAATGTTTATTTTAGGATTTAATGTTTACCAAATTAACCTATTATTTCATTCAAATTAAGATGTAACATTTACAATCTTATTCATTTTAAAAATTTATAATAAAAGTTATATAAATTGTTATTAATAGAATTAAGGGATTCAAATATATATATATATATATATATATATATATATATTTGTTAATGATTATCTTATGTAGCAACTGTTAATCCTTTTATCTATATTTACAAATTTTTATCATTAATATTATTTTAATGAATAAAATAAAAAATTTATATATTAATCTAAACAAAATAATAAATTGAATCTTGGAATGACAAACATTAAATTCTAAAATGAGCATTTAGCTACCAAGCTGGTGTACAACTCCTTTCATGTGTATGGATTTCCGCTTATTACATGCTGCTTGGTCCATGTTGAAGACAAAGTTAAAAGATATCAAAGAGTACTTGATCATTTGATTTATTGGTTGGTATATAATCTTTTTGTTTAAAAAATAGGGTTTGATTCGTTTGAATCTTTCTTTTTTATTTCCAAATAAAAATTATCAAAGAGATTTCGGTGATATTTTTCAATAATTAAGTCAATTCTTGGAATCAATTTAGTGGAGGAAGGAAACCAAACTTGGACTTTTCAAATTTAGGTATTCATGCATTTATTACAAAATCAAATAATTAAGTATTTTTTTATATTTAATTCTGAGTTGTGACGTATGCTAATGTAAAAAATGTACAAAAAAGAAGGATATGGATATGGTATACTAATATTTAAAGTGACATCTCTGTATGTTTTTTTTTTTGCACTAACATTAACTAATTATATGAAGAAAAACAAAACATAGAGAAATGTTGAATCCAACATTCAATTTCATTTGGTATAATTAATGTAAAGATTGATGGAAAAAGACTTGGTATTAGAAACAACATGGAATTATGGCAGACCACACTTTGAATTTACAGTGGCAGAAGTCATAATCCATCCTTCAGTTGAACAAGATGCCATATATTACCCACTACCTTTTCATTTATTTAATGACACATCTTAAAATTTGAGTTCTCTTAGAGTAAATAAAATTTATTGTGCATGAATATTTATTTTTCACGACATATTATTTATCATTAGATTTCAATAATTGTTAGTCAAGCTTTGTTGTGTATGAATATAGATGTATTTTTTTATTTTCTGAATTTGAGGAAAGGAGATTCGAACTCTACTTTTGGAGATCATGCAATAATCGATGAGTCAAATGTTTAGATGCAAGTATGAATATAGATGTATGTATTTTTTATTTCAAGAATCGACTTTAAAATGAACATTTATTAATCAGATTAGTAACAAATTAATTCTTATCACTATCTTAAATTTTGACTTTCATATATGGATATCTACATATATAGCATTGTAAGTCTTATCACCATCTTAAAAAATTTTCCTTTAAGTTTGAGTGAAATCTAGTGATAACATCAAACTCTTTCTCATTACATCTGTCCAATTTTATCAGATTAAAATTTGAAAGATATAGTTTCTTTCAATTACTAACTATTTATAGCTAAATAGACCCATTGTTAGTAAATGGGATATTTTTTTTCAAAAGAAAAAAAAAATACAAACAGTTGCAACCATTAATTGTTAGATTTATCATCACAATTTTATTGATTAATTGAAAGCAAAAAAACAAAAAAAATCCTAAGAGAAGGCTCTTAAATTTGTCCAAACTAACAAACCAATGCAAGGTGATGTTCCAATTAGCAATCAATGAGTACTCAAACATTGTTTAAATTCAAAGACATTGACAGCATTACCATATGAAAATTAAAAGGATAAGAGATATCAAACATCATATCACTTTTCTCTCAAAACCCATAATTATTGGTGCTTTGTTACTACTTCAACATTTATTACTTGCAAGAATTAGTAGCTAAAATCTTTTTATTCATAATTAATTACTATTGGCCACGTCACTTTCTGGCTTTTGAGCTGCCGGCCTTGAGATCACATTTTTCAATCCTCCTTTTATAATTCATATATAAATTTATATTAAAGCAAAATGTCCTTTATTTTCTCTTTAGGTACATGCCTAGTTGAGTTGGTTTCAAGAGTTAAAGAATAGAGATATCAACAAATAGGGTATTCATTATTTTTTAAGTATTCTAACTTGAACTTTATTATTTGAAAAGGTAAGAAAATTTTATAAATACTCAATTAATTTTTTGAAGTGTTATTCGAACTCGTACCTAAATATCTTAGACTGTCCGTTAAAATCCTATACCAATTAAATAAATTAATGAAAATTAAATTAATAATTATAATTAATTTATAAAAAATAAAGTAAAGTTTAAAATCATATTTAGAGCAATTAAAGAATTTTAGTAACTACTATATTAATTATAAGGAATTTGTAAACAAATATATATATAAAACTAAAATTTAATATTAAAAATTATTATTTATAATCGAATTTAGATTATGGGTACCCTAATATCACTATCTAAAACCTACCTAAATTTGTGACAAGTAATAGTTTTACTATTTGAACCCCGATTATAACATACTCTAACTTACTTAATCAGATTGTATAATAAACGCATTTGCTTATAAAATACCCATTGACATCTCTAATTAAAAGGTACAAATTCAATACATACAAAAAAGGGATATACATGAGTAATTATCCTTCCTACAAATTTAATTTAGGCTCTATTAATTATTAATCCAATTTACCAAACTAAAATTAAAAAACAAACAAACAAAACAAAAACTAACTTTTACGAAACTAAACCTAATGTGTTGTTTAGTATTTTGTAGGAAATGTGATTGTTGAGAAAATAATTTTGCAACGTTTGGTCTAAAATGGTAAAGTGATGGTTGTAAGGAATGTGATTACTGGAAAGATTATATTATAATGTTTGGTTTGAAAACACTTTATTGAAACGTAGTATAAATTTACAACATTACCCTTATATGTAAAAATATAAAATTGAATAAATTTACATTCTTTTTAATGTAAAATTTTAACTTTGCAATTTATTCCTTAAAATAATAAATAATAGCATGACAAAATAATATTAAAATATGTGAAATTACTAAATATTTTATAAAGAATTAAATTAGTTAATTTAAATTATTTTATAAATTAGTTAATTTAATTAACTAATTAATTAGTTAATCAATTAGTTTAAAATTATTATTTTTAAGTGGGAATATCATTATGATTTAATCATTTTGGGGAAGCAAACCCCCAAGGTATGGTTCATCAACAATCTGTTAGTTTCAATTGGAGGACTATCATAAATTAAACAACTCTCTTCCAAAGAAAAACCTTTATTTGCCATGTTGCCTGCTACCATAATTCCTTCTTGATAAATATGAAATACCTTCACCTCTCATTACCATTGCATTAGTTCTTTGATTACTTGAATTAAATCTGAGTTTGCAAACGGATGAGTTGTAGTTGAAGTAAGGGCCTGTACCACCATCTTATTGTCAACTTGCAATCATATTTTTCTAAACCCCAAATCCCATGCTATCCTGAGGCCATGGACCACCCGCAATTCGGCTCGATATGTTGAGCACTTACCCAATTTCATAGCATAGCCTTCTTGCCAATTTCCATCGAAATTTCAAATAACTCCCCCCATAGTCGTTGTATCTAAAGTGTGCCAGTATGCACCATTAGAGTTCACTGTAAACCACCCTATATGCGGAGGCTTCCAACAATGAGGACTTCCTCTCTTCTAGTTATCGAATCACTAATGTTATCCAACAGAAAGAAAGTAGTGTGAATCAAAACTGTCATACTCTTTATCACATTTAGTTGTCTTTCAATGGGAATCTCTTTCTCCTCAAAAGCACTAAGAGTTACGCCATTTCCATAGGTACCAACATGCTGTAATAAAAGTGATAGACCAGTGGCTGCCATGCATTATAATTTTATGATTGTTAAGATTACTCACTAACCATTCTGTTAGAGGAAGCAGGAAAAATTAATTATAGTCATTCTGTGATAGAAGTCTTAACCATACCGAAGTTGCAACTGGACTATCTTTCAATTAATAGAGGATAGACTCATCTTCCATATTGCATCGCAAACATTTAGGATCATCCACCATATGACGACGTTGTCTCACCTTGTTAGTGAGAATTCGACCATGTAGACATTGTAGTAGGAACATTCGAATCTTAAGAGGCCTTTGCTATTTCCATGATATGTTCCACACGCCACTGTTCAATATATAATCCGACAATGATATGTTCCTAAGGGATCATAAGCAGAAGATATAGTGAATTTACCTGAGGAAGAAAGAGCCCAGTATGTCATTTAGGCGAAAAGCTAACGTGGGCAAGATAGAATTTGCAACCCACATTGCCTTTTCCTTTAGGAGACACTTCAATAATTGGTTTCGATTCCACTCACCATTCCGCAGTAGAATATCCCAAACATAATTATTCTCTAATTCTAGATCACCTAACACGTCCAGTTACTGCAAGTGGCGCATCACCTAGCTAAACATCCTTCTAGAACCTCACAATAAGCCCATCACTGATTGCCCATCTTATATTGTTATTAAAAGTTTGCCATAATTGACTCAATGAGGACCATAGAGCCGAAGCACCAGAACTTTGAATATTCTCAAGATGCCAAGATGCACTTAAATTGTATTTGCCATTCAATAACTGCACCCATAATGCATCAGGCTGTGTCACCAATTGCCAAGTCAACTTTAAAAGAAAAGCATCATTCATTAACTTCATATGTCGAACGCACATCCCACCTTTTTCCTTAGGCTTACATAAATCAAGCCACCGAATAAGATGTACATTTTGATTGCTTGAATCACCATCCCAAACAAAATTCCTACACAATATTTCAATCTTTTCACAACATTCCAAAGGGATTGAAATTGTTCGCATGGTGTAGTAAGGTATAGTTGCAAGCACTGATTTGACCAACGTAAGTCTACTTACAAAAGAAAGAGAATATGCTTTCCAAGAGCTCAATCTACTTCGTACTTTATCTATCAAATATCTAAATGTGTTTATCCCTTTTTGACCTTTAAGTGACGGTACTCCAAGATACTGACCCATGTCATTCGAATAGCTAAAACTCAAGCAAGCTTTTAAGCTATTAATACAACCTCTCTTGACATTCTTAGAACAACGAAAAAATGACTACTCCACACTTACTCGTTCCCCTGAACAAGCACAAAAATCAACTAGAACCCCCTTTATAATCTGCGTTTGAGAGACTGAGGCTTCTGCCAAAAGTATAGGATCATTTGTAAAGAATAAGTGGGTTAATGGTGGACACCATAGGCTCAACTTAACTGGTTTCCATAACCCTTGTGACATCACTGCATTGATCCCATGAGCAAGCCTCTTCATATACAAAACAAATAAGTAAGGTGAAAGTGGATCACCTTATCTCACACCTCAAGATGGAATAAAAGCGTCAGAATGGGATCTATTCCATAATACTTTAGTATTGCTGCACTGTCAACTACGAACAATAATATCGATGATCTTATTGGGAATTCTAGCATCCAATAAGGTATCATGGATAAACTCCTATATAAGTGTATCATATGCTTTCTCTAAGTTGATCTTAAGCATTATTTGTCGAGATTTACCTTTTTTTTTTTCAGAAGAAATGCATCACTTCCTGTGCTATAATTATGTTGAAAGTGATTTGCCTTCTTGGAATGAAACTTGCCTGTGTCCTTGCACCCAGTGAACTCATAATTGGCTTTAATCTGTTTGTGACTACTTTCATCAAAAGTTTAAAAACAATAAGAAACAAGCTAATTGGGAAAAATTGAGAGATATACTCGGGAGAAGCCACTTTCAAACTGAAAACAATTAAGGATCTACACATATTATCACCAATCTCACTTCTTTTAAAGGCATTCGAAATATAATTAATCAAGCTTTGTCCTACCATAGACCATTGTGACTATAAAAATAGTGCATGAAACTCGTTTATTCTAAAGGCTTTGAGTGGCTTCATTTTAAACAAAGCATCATGTACTTCCCCTTAATTGGTCTAACCAGGTTTAAAGAGTTAGCGTTGGTAAGCATAGGAAACTTACCTCCAATTGGATATAATAGAACCATATCATTCTCTCTAGAATAAAGTTGTTTATAGAACGCCATAGCTTGAGATTTGAGAGCTGTCTGGTCATCGCTCCAAGTTCTATCTAAATCTTGAAGACACAATATTTCAGCTTATTTTTTTCTACACATCACTCTAAGTTGCAAATATTTAGTATTTCTATCTCCCAATTTAAGCCATTCCGTATGAGCCTTCTGCATCCATAAAGCTTTTTCTTGCTGGAGCACATTCTAATATTCTACCCTTAGACTATGCTTTATTTTTCAAAGATGTCAAGATGGATGGTCGAGATTCCAATAACTTCTCAATTCTACCCAATCACATTAACAATCATTTTTTCCTATAAAAAATATTTCCAAACACCTCCTTATTCCTTTGTCAGGCTCTATCAGTAAAACTCGACATATCCGTTTAAAAATCACTTGATTTCCCCCACAATTGTTGAATAAAATTCCTTAATTCTTTATGAGTTAGCCAAGTGGCTTGGAAGTGAAAACTGGATTGACTATGTTCACATCGACTGTCTCTCAATAAGACTAGTACCGACCAATGATCAAACTAGACTCGAGACAATATGATGGACTATAACTTTCTGAAATAATAAACGCCACTCTTGTTACACAAGCCCTATTTATTCTTTCTGAAACTAAGCCCCTCCTCTATGTGAACTTTGGACCTTTATAACCAAGATCAATCAATTCAAAATCATTTAAAAATTGTTCAGATCTAGACACTACAACATTTTTGAGCTTTTACTACATAATTTTAACTAAATTTATTTTAATGTAACTAAATTTATCATATAACTCTTGAAACATTTTCACTTAATTACGCTATTTAAAGTGTATCGCATAAAAACAAATTAAAACAAATTAAGAAGAAAGAAGCCCACAAAATAAAGGAAGATTAAAAGTATAGAAGCCCAAAAAATAAGGGAAGCTATGACCTTTGAAACAACCTAAAAAAACCTATCTTTTACATTCAATTCTTTTCTTTTTGGAAAATCAATATCAGTTTACACCTCTTTCTCTCAATCTCAAATCCATTATCTTCTTTTATTTCATCTCTTGCCAAAATTTTTTAGGTTTTTTTTACTCTCAAAATTTTCTAAGTTAGGTAAATTCTCTTTTTCTTAATTCATCAATTCTTTTTTTTACCTTTGTGTTCATTTTTTCTGTTTGGCTACTAATAAAATTCTTAGTGGGCATGGGTTGAAAGCAATCTTCAGAGATTTTCTCAACTTTTTTGATTTTATGTTGTTTTTGTTTGTTCTTTTTTCAAATTTATACGAACTTTGAATTTTGAGAGTCTTGAACAAATGCTGAATAAAGTTTTTAATGTGTAAGTTTAAGGTACTTGTCCATATAATCTCTAATTCATGTACTCACTCTCTTTTTCGTCTTATTTTCCTTTTATTTTGAGCGTGCGTGGGAAAGTAAAGAAATAACAAAATGAAGATATCAAGGAAGACATGATTTACATTCAATGTAGTGGAGAAAAGGTCAAAATTTCAAGAAAGTATACAACATCTAAGTAATGAATATTTGAACAATTATGAACAAACTGAATTCGAAAATCCTTCAAAGCAAAACGTTTGTTGATGTCCTTGGTTCCTTTTGAACATTTCCTATTAGCTCTTGCCATTGTCTTGTTTTTGCATCTGCACCTCATCTTGCCCCCTATTATCCATCTTTGTGCTCAAGTAGCCTTTTTAGGTTTTCAACTTCTGCACGTTTTTTGGTTCAAATTACTCTTCCGAGTTTTCACCTTGAACTTTTTTTTTGTTGTTTTGTTTTTTGAATTCAAATTCCCTTTTCAGGTTTTTACCTTGAACTCTTTTTTTTAGGCATAGTATTTCTTGACTAAATTAGCATTTATTAGATATGGCAAATCATCCCCATCCATTTCCGTTAGGATCAATGCTCCTCCTAAAAAAGCCTTTTTTTACCATATATGGGCCTTGCCAATTTGGTGCCCATTTCCTGAATAAGGAGAATATTCTTTAAAATCAATTCTCCTTCTCAAAAGCATCGGGGGTGAACTTTCTTGTCATGTGCTTGTGCCATTTTCTATTGATACAATTGGCTATGACAAAGTGTCGTAATTCTTTTTCCCTTAATCAAATTTAGCTGCTCATAGCAAGTGCGCACCCATTCTACTGTTTCTAATTCAACCTCCTTCAAAACACTCAAAGAAGGAATTTGGACTTCAATAGATACTACTACCTTCATCCCATACATTAAAGAAAATGGGGGTAGCCCCTGTGGACGTGTGTACAGATGTTCAATAAGCATGTAAGGCAAACGAAAATTTCTTATGCCAATCTTTGTACACTTCACTCATTTTTGCTACAATTTCTTGATATTCTTATTGGCATTCTCTACAGCTCCATTCATCTTTGGGTGATATGATGTAGAATTATGATGCTTGATTTTAAATCGAGCACAAATTTTATCCGTCATTGTATTATTGAGACTGCGTGCATTATCTGAAATAATCTTTTCTAGGAGTCCATATCCATAAATCACCTCTTTCTTGATGAACTTGCAGACAGCTGTTTGTGTTACATTAGCATTAGAGGCTGTTTCTACCCATTTTGTAAAATAATCAATAACCACCAAGATGAATTGATGTCCATTCAAAGCTTTGGGAGTGATAAGTCCAATTACATCCATTCCCCATATAAAGAAAGGCCATGGAGGTGGTAAGAAATTTAAAGAAGTTGGAGGAACATGAATCTTATCTGTGTAAATCTACATTTATGACATTTTCTAGCAAAATTGATGCAATCATTTTCCATTGTCAACTGATAGTTATGAACCCTCATGATTTGTCTGGCCATCATATGTCCACTTGCATGTGTTCCACGATCACCTTCATGAACTTCCTTGATGATTTTTTGAAGCTTCAACAGTGCTCACACATCTTAACAATGTTTGATCTCGACTTGTTTAGTACAAGATTTCACCATCGAGGGAAAACTCATAGCTAATCTCCTAATGATCTTTTTGTAATTCTTAGAAGCTTTTTTAGGGTATTGTCAATATTTGACATATTGTAAACTATTATAATACCAAGGTTTTCCATCAATCTCTTCCTCTACACTAGAACAGTGTGTAGGTGACTTTTGCAAACTTATCTTAATAGGCTTAACCTTAACTTTCGTGCCTACTTTGAACATTGCTACCAATGTTGCTAAAGCATCAACAATCATATTTTCATCTCGAGGAAGGTGATTAAAGTGTATCTTATCAAACTTTTTAATCAATTATGCTACATACTTTTGTTATAAAATAAGCTTTGAGTCTCTTGTTTCTCATTCTCTTTGTAGATGACAAATTATTAATGTAAAATCTCCATACACTTTGAGTTCATCAATTTTTCTTTCAATTGCTACTTGAGGGCCCACAACACATGCCTTATACTCTACGACATTATTAGGGCATGGGAACCCTAACCTTGCAATTGCAAGGTAGTACTTCCTATCTGGTGAAATCAAAATTACCCCAATATTGTGCCCCATGGCATTTGAAGCTCTATCAAAAAATATTTTCCAAACTTTGCTTTATGTTAATTCTTCTTTCTTAGTCTGGAATATAGCCATTAAATCTTCATCTAGAAATTTGAACTTCATGGGTTCATAATCGTCTACAACTCGGTTTACGAGTAACTCAGCAATCACACTCTTTTTAATTGCCTGTTGGGATATGCACACAATATCATACTCCAAAGGTAGGACTTGCCATCTTGCTGTCCTTCTTGACAAAGAAGGTTTCTTAAAGATATACTTAATTAGATCCAATTTGGCCATGAGCCAAGTAGTATGATATAGCATATGCTGCTTGAGTCGATGAATTGTCCAAGCCAATACATAACATTTTTTTTATTAACGAGTAGTTAGACTCATACTTTGTGAATTTCTTGCTCGTATAGTAAGCGACATGTTATTTCTTCCCATTTTTACCATGTTGTCCTAACACACAACCCATAGATTTCTTGAATACTATCACAAATAGGATAAGTGCCTTTCCTAGAACTGGAGGTACCAATATTGGTGGTTTTGAGAGATATTCTTTAATCTTCTCAAATGCATTTTAGCACTCTTCATTCCATTCACCTGGATTTTGCTTTTGAAGAAGTTTGAAAATGGAGTCACATTTAGCAATTGATTGAGATATAAAATGAGCGATATAATTCAAATGCCCTAAAAAGCCCCTTACTTCCTTTTGCGTTCTAAGGGGAGGCAAATTCGCCTAAAGTAGCATCAAAAATGCATTTAGGTGGGTTTAATTTGAGTTGGAATTTCCTCAATCTCTTAAACAATTTTTTGAGATTGGCTGTATGATATTCTATTTTATGAGACTTAACAATCATATCATTCGCATACACCTCAATTTTCTTGTGCATCATGTATGGAAAAGAGTCACCATAGCTCTTTGATAAATAACTCTGGCATTTTTCAAACCAAAAGGCATTACTTTAAAACAAAATGTGCCCTACATTATCATAAATGTAGTTTTCTCCATGTCTTCTGGATCCATTTTAATCTGGTTGTATCTTGAAAACCCATCCCTAAATAAAAATAAGGAATGCTTGGTTGTGTTATCAACAAAGGTATCAATATGAGGCAAAGAGAAGTTGTCTTTTGGGCTCACTCTATTCAAATCTCGATAATCTACACACATTTGAACTTTTCCATCTTTTTTAGGAACGAGGACTAGGTTAGCCACCCACTCAAGATACTTAGCCACATCTAAGAATCTTTTATCAAACTACTTTTTCACTTCTTTTTTGATTTTTAATAACACTTTCGATTTCATTCGTCTTAATTTCTATTTAACTGGTTCGCACTCTGACTTCAAAAGTAACTTGTGCACCACAATATCTGTACTCAACCTTGGCATATCTTGATAAGACTTTGCAAACACATCCACATTTTCATGAAATAACCTGATTAATTATTGTCTTTCAGAAGAAGAGAGACTTGTGCCAATTTTGACTTCCTTTTTATTCTCTTCACTCATTAAATTAATTGTTTCTGTAGACTCATGAAGAGGTTTTATTTGTTTTTCCTCTTACTCAACCAATCTCAATAATTTAGGAGATAAAGGAAAATCATTAACATCTTCTTCAAGTTCACCAACATATGTATCATTTTTGAAATTAAATTCGAGATCATTATCATCTCTATTCTTATATTCATTACTTGGAAACTTGAAAATAAATGAATTGAAACGATATAGGAAATATAGAAGCAAAAGAATGGCAGTTTAAATTGAAAAGGTGTGAAAGCAAAGATATGGAAATCAATTAGCGTAAGAAAATTATGAACATGCACCATATGTGTCATTTTTTATTAAATAATATTGAATAAAAGCCCATAGTACATAGAAGAAATACTTCCTAAGCTCTTAGGCATAAGCATTAAGGGGTTTGATTTATTACTTTGTAGAAGATGTGAGGATGATTGGTAGCTCCATGATCGTCCAATAACTCAACTTCAAACTAGGGAGTCCTATGTATATCTATGGTGTTTCCTTTGATTGTTTTTCTGCCACTATATTAATTACAGTTTCATACTCATGATCTTTCCTTTTTGGTAAATCTGGATGAATGTATCCTTTTAAACGAAAAGTCTCATAGAGGTATGAAAAATATATCTTCATATTTTTTGGTTCCATTCTTTTGAGGCGAGCCATTCTCTTCTTCTTCTCGAACATTATCTCAAGTATTTCCTTTTTTGTAGGCTCATACCCAATGCCAAATCTTTCCTTACTCCTTACCACCAATAAAGGTCTTTTGATTCCTTGCAACCTTTTTCCCAAACTGAACCCTTCGTGACGTCCTCTTCCAATAGTTTGCTTAATGATCATTTTGGAAGCTTTTGATAAGTGTGGAGTGGGTATTTTAGACGTTTCACCCACATAAGTAGCATTGACAAATTTAAAAAACTTAAAGGAACATTTAATTACTTCCTTAGTACCTTCCACATATGGATTAGTAAGTGATTGAGTAACAAGTATAGACCAACTTTTTGTCTCCTATGAACTTGACTTTTTGATGAAGAGATGATGGTACAACTCTTGCTATGGGGATCCATAGACACTCCAATAAAAAAAATTATAAGATTGTGTAATGTTCGTGACCTAAAACTCAATGGCAAAAGTACAAGGTCCAATTTGTATTGGTATCTTGATATCACCTACCACATTTCGTTTGGTCCCATCTAAGGCTTTCCCAATCATATGGCTTATCTTCATGTAAGACATATCAACAGGTGATTTAACCAATGTGGTCATAGGCATAACATTTAAGGATGAACCATTATCAATCATTACCTTGGCTATAGCGTGGGATTTACATTTGGTTGTTATTAGGGGAGCCTTATAATTCCCTCATCCACTAGGTAAAGTTTCTTCATCATTGAGCATGATAGGATTCCTTATTGTAATTGTTCCATTACACTGTATTCATTATGTTTAACGAATTTTAAAAATTCACAAGCCTCCTTTTTTGACATCGACTCTTTACACTTGACATTTGGAGCAATTTTTAACCCTGTCTTTTAGCCTTGAAGTTGATTCTCCTTAATCATTAGATCCTTTTGTTTCTCTTTTGCCTTTTCCTTTTGAGCTCTATCTAGTAACATTTCTAGAGTATAGCAACATCCATTGCAAGTCATGCCCCCAACTCTTGTTATGCTTGCAGCATTTTCAAACTGTGTGGTAAGTAAAGACATTAGATCACTTAATCCTAAGGTCACAATATTGTAGTCATATTTCCATGAACTGCTTTATTGCTCTTGTATGGGAAAGAGTGTGGGACCTTGATCTTGATTCTTGAGGAAGGCTTACTACACATAGGTTGATTGTTTTCCTTATAAAAGATTGTCACTAGCTTGGGCCAGTTTCATGAGGATACATATAATGCCCCGTACTTTGATATGGTGACTAATAAAAACTTATTGGATGCCAATTGAGGTTAATTATGATGTTTACAAATGATGAAAGATGAAAGGATTAGTTTGGGATAAAATATTCTACACACGAGAAAATAATAATAAAATAATAATATTTTTATCGAAGAAGAATTTGTGAGATAAAAAGTGATTCGGAAGTCAATTGAGGCCTAATAAGGTATTTTGGGTACCAAGGGGACAAGAGGAGACAAGAGAAAAGTTTTGGAATAAGATAATATTTTATTAATAAAATAATATTAAAATATTAATATTTTATTCAGTGTCAAATTTTTCCATGAAGAAGGAGTATATGGTCAATCTAAATGGGAGAGAAGAAGAATGAGAGAATTTTAGAGAAAAATGACGTTAATAGGGCCGCGCGTCTTTATTAAGTAAAGATAGTGCGGGCAAATAAATATTTTAAATATTATGGGGACATCGCGTTGGAGTACAAACTTCATACTTTGTTTGTACATGTGTAGAAGAAGATAATAGAAGGAAGTTGGAGTTAAATGAGTGTTAGGAGGACTAAATTAAAATGGAAAGAAACAAAAAGGGCAAAACGGTAATTTTATACAAAGCTTGGTCAAAGCTTCCAAAGGAAGCTTTGACTCTCATCCTTATCAGCCCAAAACAGTCCTCATCTCCTCCAACAAGATGTTTCTTCTTCATTCTTGAAGCTTCCAACGCCATTCTCTCATTTTCCCATGGAAACTTAATTTTCTTTCATTTTCTTGTTTTCTTTCCATTTCCTTTCTCTTCTTGCTTCTTTCCTCTCCCAACTCCTTGTGCACCAAAGTTACAACTTCTAACCCTAATTTCCAGCACACCTAAACCCTAGGAGGAGAAGAAAGAAAAAAAGAAAAAGGAAGAAAAAAGCTTGGTTTTGGTGATTCAAGCAAGGAACGGTAAGAATTCTTGTTTTTGGCTTGAGTAGTTTTTGAAAATGAGTTAGCGACTTAGAGAAATGTCTTGTGGCATAAAAGATTGGCTTGATTGGAGAAAAATTGGTAACATGTAAGCCAATAAACCCATGGGTACATGAAGGACTCAAAGTGGAAAAGAAAAACGGTAAGCATAACACTATATTTTAAAGCCTACGGTTAGTTGAATATTGTGAGGAATTATGGTTGTTGAAAGGATTTATTTGCCTAAGCTAGTTGAAAATTATTAAGATTGCATGGCATGTTGTTTGAAAGAAATGAAAAAGGAATATTGTGGATGGAGGATTGAGAAACAAAGTATTGAAAGTTAGATAGATAACAATGGATGTAAACTAGGAAAAAATCAAGTGAAAGTGAGAATGATTGTTGCTGCCATATATGTGGATTATGTGTGGAAATATAAGATAGATTTGGGTGAAAATTATTTAGAAAGGTTGAAGTAGACACGTGACATCATAATTAAGTTGCTGGTGATATAATCTAAGGAATTTCATAAGCAATGATATAAGTAATTTTGGTAAAAATGTATTAAGATGTGAGTTAATTGAAGATGATTTCATGATAGGATGAGAAACATAAACTTGAGTAAGGATTAATTGATTGAAGTGCTGCCCGTATACATATGTAATTAAATATATTGAGTTCGTATTATAGTTAGGAAGTGCAAAGATAAGGTTAGAGTACTGTGGTGGCGTGTTGGAGTAAATAACAAGTGACCAACCAGTGAAAATAGTTAGAAACACTTCCGATCAAATAACGATGTAATATCCCGCTATAGTAAGGTGAGTGAACTACATTTCAAAATCATTTTGGGAATGTGACTATTTTGTACAAAGCATTTGAATGATTTTATACAACTTTATCTTAAAACAAGTGCCTTGGGAACAAGCTTTTGCTAAATGGTTTTATGTTGTGATATGTGGTTGTTATTGATTCATGCACTATTTCATTATGATGATATATATATATATATATATATATATGTTGTGCATGATAGTTGATATTGTGTATGATGACTATAACCGCGTGTGTGCACGATGTGGGGGGATGCACATGCCGGTGATGATGGTGGTGTGGGAGATGGATGATGATAGTGCCCATGTGCACGATGTGGGGGGATGTACACGATGGCACTGATTGTGCACAATGTGGGGGGGATGCACATGATGGCGTCGGCTATGTGCACGATGTGGGGGGATGTACATGAGCCGGGTGTGATTATGTTGATATTGGTGTTATCTATGCATTTATATATATACATCTATGTTTATGAAATCAAAGTTCATGAGTATGGTATATGGTTTTGCATATGTGAATCTTTCATGTTGAACTTTGAAAGTTGCTAAGTATTATCAAATTGGTGTTCATTGCAACAAGGAATTTGGCTGTAGCGAAATGGATTCTCGCTGCCGCCAGAAACTCTAGATGGTGGTGCAGTGCTGTCACTTTGACAGCGATTTTGACCACCTTTCGATCAGAACTGGGAAAAGTGGTAAACACTAAAGTCATAGCCCTGCCTCTTAGCTTTCTAATGACCCAACAGGCATGTCAATTGGACACATGTAGTGGAAGATATGCTTGAAAAACTGAACTGTATGCAAACCGAGAATGCCTTTTGTTGTAGCGAGAATGAAACTTTCTGTTTCGCTTAGCATTTGGCTGGTTTTTGCCATATTTTTCACTTCTCCAATTTCATGTTGAATATGAATTCTCTATCGTCACATGATTTAGTGACCAAGGGTTCAATTGAGGGTTTTAATAAGGATTTAAGCTAAAGTGCATCGTTTTCAAATAAGTGCATTATGATTTCAAACTTTTCCTTATTATATTGCTTGTTCCCTTCCTATGTTCACTCACTGAGTTTATACTCACGTTTTCAACTTCATATTTTCAGATTCAGTGGTCGTTGATACGTAGATTGAGGTGTCCACGTACCCCCATCCCTTGGGTAGGTATCTTGACACTCAGTAGTCGTATCTCCCCATCCAGAGTTACTTCGCTGATGGTCAAAGTCTTTGTATATGTTTCATGTGAATTTGCAAAGAAATATTGACAACTATTTATGTATGATTTGAATTGTGATGTTAATGTGAGCATTCACTTGGGTTTTATGAGTTGTATTGGAGAAATCGACATTTGAACACTATTAAGTACATATCTTAAAGAAATATGCTAGATAGATGGGTTAATATACAAGTGCATATTGAAAGGCTTGCTTGGGCCTAGTGGGCTATGCCTATTGGGTCCTTGCGCCGGTCATGGCCCGACAATTAGGTTGTGACAATACACTTGAAGATGACTCTTCAATCACTGCATTTATTAATTTTTTGTCACGTTCTTCTTAAAATTTGATTAAAGATGCATCCATCATCTTTTACACTTTGCAACAAAATTCATCACACTTTTGAATAGAATGGCCCACTCGTCTTTTATGGTACACACAAAAGAGATGAATGTTGTGCTATGACTGCTTAATATCTGGTGTTTGTTGAAGCAAACCAACCCTAATAATTGTTTTATGTACTTCAATCATTAGAGTTTTAACCTCATCAATGCTCCTTTTGACATAACATATTTTTCCACTATCTACCATATTTACAAAACCTCTTATATGATTAGGTAATGAATTTCCATTAACAATTGGCTCTACTTTCTTTTTGTAGTTCAACAATCCTGCCTTGACCAAACTTTGCACCTTGTATTTCAAAGCTATGCAATTCGTAGTCGAATGGCCTTAAATCCCATAATGGTAATCATAATGAACATTGGTGTCATACCATTTAAGGTAAAGTGGTTTTAAGGTTTCTAGATAGACAGGTGAAACAAGATGGTTTTCAATGAGTCGTGGGAGTAAGGCTGTATATGTCATTAAGATTGGGTCAATTTGCATATTCTCTTGGTTTTTTTGTGACCCTTTTTAGTTATAGCCAGAATTATTAGGGGGTTATGTGTCTTGTTGAGATATAGAAGCTTGGGGTTGAGTATTAGATGAGAAAATCGTTTGGTAAGCATTTTGGGAGACATTGTTGATTGCATGGCAAAAAAGATGGTACGAAGGACATTACTTTTATCTAAAAATAACAGCTTGTGCCTCTCCTTTCTTCTTTTTGGATAAGCCACCATTTTTTACATTAGTTGTCTCGCTCATCTCAATTTTGCCTTACTTGATAGCACTTTCAATGATTTTTCTTGAGATCACCATATTAGCAAAATTTTTGGTCGCATTACCAATCAACCTTTCAAAATAGGGAGTTCGCCAGGTGTTGATAAACAACACTGTCATCTCGTTGTCTATAAGAGATGGTTGGACTTGTATAGCCATTGCTAGCTCCATTAGTTTTTGATGATAATAAAACATTCCCACTCATTTATGTCTAATTATGCTACTTGAGTGTGCAAGATGAAAAATGTATGCCAATAATAAATTGATCACTAAAAAGCAAATATCAAATTATATCAAATCTCATAAGAATGAGGAGCTAAAATTGAACCACAAAATAGAAGCCTTTTAGTTGGATAAAGAAGGGAGTTAGTAAACTAAAACTCAAGAATGAAGATGGCTGGTTTAAAAATAGAGACGACTTAATCAACTAAGAAGCATTGTTGGTCGACTAAGAGCTTACTACCAGAAATTGGGTTCAGAAATAGGGATGACTTAATCGACTAAGAAGCATAGTTAGTCGACTAAGAGCTTATTGCCAGAAATTGGATTCAAAGATAGAGATGACTTAATCAACTAAGAAGCATAGTTAGTTGACTAAGAGCATTCTATCTGAAGATTTGAATTTGAATACTAGAAGACAAATTAACAGCTAGAACTGCTCCAAATTGTTTCCCAACAGTTAGAAACTGTCTTCCATTAAAGTTGGTTTTTCAAGTATAAAAACCCTCCCCAATGGCTAAGAACATATCCAAGGCTTTTAAGATAAAAAACAGCTCAAAAACAACAAGAAATTCTCTGTATACTTTCTACACTTCACTCCAATCTTTGTAATTGAGATAAGCACTTTACTTTGTACCATTCAGATCAGGTTAGTGATCATAGGTGCATCCTTATTCTTTTGTCCTTGAATACTTAGAGTAAGCGAGTCACTCTAAGGGGTTTGTTCAAGCTTAGGTTAGCTTGATTGAGTGTATAGATTCTAAATCAGCCTAGGAAAAGTTAGTTTTGGGTTTTGGTTGATCCCGAGAAAGACCAATGTTTAAAGGTTGTGACTGAGCTTGTAAAAAGCCATTGTAAAAGCTTAGTGAAAGCTTGGGAATTCCACCGTTTTTAGTGATTTAGTTTGAAAAATCCTTGGTTGAACAATCAAGGTAGTAGATATAGGTCTTTGACCGAACTAATATAAATCTTTGAGTATTGTCTTCTATGTTTATTTTTCATTTTCATTTTTTTTAAAATTGTTCCTTCATCTTGCATCAAATTTTCTCATCATTAATCTTCAATTTGCCCCCAATTCGAAATCAAGTTTAGTAAGAGCAAAAAAGTGTTATTCATCCCCCCTCTAGCACATTTATTTATTATCAACAAGTGGTATCAGAGCCCATCCCTCTTTCTCAAGACTTAACATCCTAAGGGAGATCCTAATGGCTCTTCAAAAATTAGTAGTTGTTGAGGGACAGTCCACAAATAGACTACCTCTGTTTGATGGCTTAAATTACCCATATTAAAGCACTAGAATGTTAATCTACATAAGGGTAATAGACTATGAAATGTGGGATGTCATCACTGATGGACCTTTCATTCCCTCAACCATAAATGTAGTGACAAATGAAATGATTTCTAAGCCAAGGGTTGAATAGACTGAAGTTGAAACCAAAAAGGTTCAGACAAACTTCAAGGCAATAAATACCTTATATTGTGCCTTAACTCCCACTGAGTTTAACAAAGTGTCAAGTTGTACAACAGCAAAACAAGTGTGGGACAAACTTAGGATTTTCCATGAAAGGACTTCACAAGTTAAGGAGTCTAAAATAGCTTTTCTAACTCACAATTATGAGATGTTTAAGATGGAACTTGGTGAATATAGGTTCACTAATATCACCAATAAACTAAGTCAGCTAGGCAAACTAATTCCCAAATATGAATTTGTCAAAAGACTTCTTAAAAGCTTACCTAAAAATTGGAAGCCAAAGTGATTGCCATTCGTGAAGCCAAGGACTTAAATGTCATCACACTTGATGAAATATGTAGGTCTTTTCTCACTCACGAGCTAGAGCTTAAGGAAGAGGAGGAAGAAGACAATAAAGAAGAAAAAGAAAAGAAGAAAAGCATTACATTAAAAACAAGCATTCTTGAAGAAGAATTTACAATTTATCTTGTGATGACGATGAAAAATTGGCTATGGTGGCAAGAAGATTCAAAAAACTTATGGGACAAAGAGACAGGAGGTTGGCTAAGAAAGGTTATAGAAGAGAATAGAGTTCTTCATGGAAAAATAGAAGTAAAAATGAATCGAACAGGAAAGAAGATGTCATTTGTTATGAATGCAAGAAGCCTAGACACTTCAGGTCAAAATGCCCCTTGCTAAAGGAGGAAGCTCCCAAGAAAAACAGAAAATCGAAGAAGGCAATGGTGGCTGCAACCTAGTCAGATAGTGATGTCTGAAGTTCAGATGCTGAAGAAGAAAAAGTAGAAGAAAGAGCTAATTTATGTTTGATGGCAAGAGATGAGGAATTTAAGGTATCTTCAGCTCCTTGTGATATTTCTATTGATGAACTTTAGGAAGAATATGAATGTCTTTATAATGAATTCGAAAAACTTGCTTCAAAATACAAAGCTTTGAAAAGAAAGACTGCATCTCTTGAGATAGATGTAGAAAAGATAAGACATGACTTCAATTCTGTTTTTAAACAAAGAAACTTTCTTCAAACTAAATTAGAACATTCAAAAACAGATTTTGAAATTCTGAAATTGGAATTGAAAAACAGAATTGAAGCTTTACAAAAAGCAGTTGACGAAAATACTACTCTTAAGAGTTTGAAAAAAGACACATCAAGAAGAAACACATACTTTAAGAAAAATTCTGATAATGTCTCATCTAAATGTTATATTTGTGATAAACTTGGTCATCTATCTTATAACTACTATAGAAGAAGAAGCACACAGAAAACAAGAATAACTTGGGTTCCAAAAGGATCCTATGTTGCAACTAACCTTCAATGACCCATCAAGGTATGGATACCTATTAGGAAGAACTGAAAATTTGTCTTGTAGGCTGAGCTAAATTGAGAAGACATATGTCAAAAAGCACAACTGACGTAGAAGCAACCATGGTACATGGATAGTGGCTGCTCAAGACATATGATTCGAAATGAAATGTTGTTTGCTCAGCTGGATAAGAAAAAGGAAGGTACGGTGTCATTTGGAAATGATTCAAAAGGCAGAATTTATGGTATAGGAACTGTTGGTAAGAACTCTAATTCTCAAATTAATCATGGGCTGTTTGTTAAATGATTAAAGCACAATCTCTTAAGCATCAGTCAACTATGTGACAAAGGGTTTAAGGTATGTTTTGATTCACACAAATGTGAAGTAATAGATATTAGTACTAACAAAATTTCATTCATAGGAAAAAGAATAAAAAATATGTATGTCATATAAGTAGAAGATCTTGAGCTTAATTGTGAAACATGTCTTATGGCAAATGAAGAAAATGATAGCTGGTTATGGCATAGGAGACTTGGACACGGAAGCATGCATGCCATCTCAAAATTGATGAGAAAAAATCTAGTTATTGGATTACCTGAACTTAATGTCACAACCCAAATCCCAAGCTATGACCGACGCATGGACGTAATAGGCATAGCCCATAGGACCCAAGCAAGCCTTTCCGTGAAAACTTATTCATTAAATTGCTTGTCTCTCATTTACCTCTAAGGTTCTCAATTCATAATTTCAAAAATAATTCCTTCTCATGAGTTAAATCATGGCAACCGAGCATATAGTATTCACAAAATAATATTATCACTTGCCGTCGTGTGGCGGCACTATTATTCAAACCAAACACACAATATTTACAATAACTCTCACGAATTACACTTAAACAATCATACACACATACAAAAGAAGTTGACTATCAGTGGGGTGACTATCATTGAGAGTTATAGTGAACCTACCTAAAGATGAATAAGAAGGAACGCCTCGACCTAAGATCCAACTACCTTCAATCATAAAAACTAAAACATGAAGTTGAAAAAAAACGATGAGTATAAACCCAGTGAGTGAACATAGGAAGGGAATAAGCAAATGATAGAGAAAGATTTTGAAACACGATGCACTTATTTTAAAAACAATGCAATTTAGTTTAATTTCTTGTAAAACCCTTAATTCAACCATTGATTATTTAATCCCTTAAGGTGAAGGATTTATAATCCACAATGGAGTTGAAAAGAGTGAAAACTACAGCAAATATCCAATCAAGACAAGCAAAATAGAGGGTTTCTTGCTACAGTGGAAAGGCATTCTATAGCATATAGTACAATCACATTTTTTATTTTCATAACTTGTCTATAACATATATATATATATATATATATATATATGTACACCACCGCCGCCTTACTCAGCTCATGTGCACTCCCTACACGCACAAGGCAATATCATCATGTGCACTCCCTACACGCACATTTCAAAATCATCACACGCACTCCCGCCCACATCATTACCGGCATGTGCACTCCCACATCGCACACCACCCACACGGTCACATGCACTCCCACACCATACGTGCACGGTTATAGCTATTATACAACATTATCACTCAAAGCATAACACACATATCCACATAATATAGGAGCACATGGTTTCATTATATCACATATTTTACTACATAAAAACATTTCATCAAGGGCTTGTTCCCATGGATGTTTTAAAGAAAAGTCCGATAAAACATTTCGGGTGATTTAATTAAATATGTATGCGTTTATCCTAAAATATTTTAATGCAAGTTCACTCACCTTATGATTGTGGGATACTACGTCATTATTAGTTTTAAGGTGTATCTAAAAATTTCTACTTGCTGGTCATTCGTTATTTCCTCCGGCACGCCACCATAGCATATTGTCTTTACTTTTGCACATCCTAGCAACAATCCAAATTCAATATCTTTAGTGTAAATCATTTTTACTTCTCTTTTTCATTCAATCGTGAATCCTTATTCAACTAACTTACATCTTGACACATTTTTACCAAAGTTGCCTTTATCCTTTGCTTGCGTAATTCTTTAAATTATAATTACTGGCAACTCATTTATGACTCTAGCACATATATTAATCTTTTTTAAGGACATTTATCAAGTTCAACCATCATTTTCACACCAATAACCTAGCATATGGCAGCAATTATAAATTTACTTCCATCAAACATTTTCTAAGTCTACATGTGCTACCATTCTCATTTACATATTGCCACCAAGCATAACATCAATATTCATTCATGTGCACCAACACCCATAACCTTGTAAGCCTTTCCTAACAATACATGTCCACACATATCCAAACTTCCAATTAATATAATTGCCTTCCAACCATACCCATGACATCATAATAACACTACATATTGCACACAATCATTCTCACAATATTAAACCAATCATAGGCTTCAAATTGTAGCATTAATCTTACCATTTGGTTTTAGCTTGGATTTCACCCAACAAAATTCATAATTTCCTCACACCCATGAACACCATAACTGCCACAAAATGATTCACACATTATTCCTTCAAAGATAACCAACTGGGAGCTTAAAACACAAAAATCCTTACCTTATGTTTCTTGAATCTTGAGACCCACTTGATATTTCTTCAATTACTCTTGAATCACTTACTACCGAAGCCTCCCACTTCTCTTTCCTTTCTTTCCTTAGCCGATTCTCTCTATTTTTCTTTTCAAATGCAAGGTGGTAAGGTGAAAATAGCATGGGAGCATGAAAATGGCGTGGGAGCATGAAGGAGAAGAAGAAAATATTTGCTGGAGAAGATAAGAACCGATCATGGATAAGGAAGAAAAGAGTCAAAGCTTCCTTTGGAAGCTTTGACCTAATTAATGGTAAAATTATCATTTTACCCTCTAAGGTTTTCACCTTTTTTAATTGTATCCTCCCACAATCTTTTAAATTCCAATTTCTTTCTATTATCTTCTTTTATACATGTACAACTGAAATATAAAGTTTGTACTCCAACGCAGTGTCCTCATAATATTTAAAATATTTACTAACACGCGTTAGCTTTATTTAATAAGGACATGTAGGCCTTATTAACGTCATTTTCCTTTGAAATTTCCTCGTTTTTCTTCTCCCTCACTTAGATTGACCATATACTCCTTCTTCATCGAAAATCTTGACATTGAATAAAATATTAATATTTTAATAATATTTTATTAATAAAATATTATTTTATTCTAAAATTTTTCACTTGCCTCCTTAGCACTCAAAATGTCTTATTATGCCTCAATTCACTTCTGAATCACTTTTTATCTCACTAATTCTTTCCTGATAAAAATATTATTATTTTATTATTATTTCTTGACGTGCAAAATATTTTCTCCAAACTATTCCTATTGTCTTTCATCACTTTTAAACACTCTAATTAACCTCAATTGCATCCGATAAGCTTTATTAGCCACCTTATCATAGTACGGGATATTACACTTAAATTTGAGAATGATCAGATTTGTGATGCTTGCCAACTAGGTAAACAAGTTAGAACATCCTTCAAAACCAATAAGATTATCTCAACCTTTAGACCTCTTGAATTGCTGCATATTGATTTATTTGATCCAATTAACACAACTAGTTTAGGAGGCAAATCATATGGCTTTGCGATAGTTGATGACTACTCTACATATACTTGGGTATACTTTCTTGCTCATAAAAATGATGCTTTACCTGCATTTGTAAATCATTGTAAGAAGGTTCAAAATGAAAAAGGACTAGTCATAGTTAGCATTAGGAGTGATCATGGAGGTGAGTTTGAGAGAGATGAGTTTGAAAAATTTTTTAATGAAAAGGGGTTGGATCATAATTTCTCAGCACCTAGAACACCTCAACAAAATGGGATTGTAGAAAGAAAAAATTGAACTTTAAAAGAAATGGCTCGAACCATGCTTTGTGAAAACAATATACTAAAATATTTTTGGGCAGAAGCTATCAACACAGCAACCTACATTCTTAATAGAGTCTCAATAAGGGCTATAATATCAAAAACCCCATATGAACTATACAAAGGTAGAAAACCAAACATCTCTCACCTTAGAAGTTTTGGTTGCAAATGCTTTGTATTGAACAATGGAAAACATTCTCTAGGAAAGTTTGATGCTAAGAGTGATGAGGCAATATTCTTAGGATATGCATTAAACTCAAAAGCTTATAGAGTTTTTAACAAAAGAACTTTAATAGTTAAAGAGTCTATCCATGTAGTTTTTGATGAATCTAATACCTTGCAAAAAGAAGCTTTTGTTGATGAAAATGATGCAGAGGACTTTGAAAGACAAATGGAAGAAATAACTCTAGAAAATAAGAAAAACAGTGAAAAAAACTCCCTCGAAAGAGAAACAAAACCTTCATATTTAGAAACTCTGCAAAGGTGTCAAACCCGACCCTATAAATACATGTCATGACATACATGCACTGAGTAACATGTTATTACGTTAGGAAAGTCCCTAAGAATAGACGAAACCCGGTATTGTACCTAACGGTACACTTGAGTTGATTTAACCTCAAACTAGTTCAAATAGGAATCGTAGGATGAAATTTAATATTTTACAGTCCAGGAATGACTAAAAATGATTGTTCGGAGTTCGAGGGTTCATTTGGGGTAAAATTGGAAATTTTGATGTTCAGGGGCAAAATCGTAATTTTGCCACTCGCGGATAAAATTTGAGATTTTGAGAGAATTTAGACCAAATTTGACAAATTGGAGAATGGTATGAGTATAAGGGATGAAAAATATGTCTATGGGCAATTTTTTAGTTTTTTGGGTAAAAATGTAATTTTTCACTTTTACGGGGGCAAAAGTGTAAATTTTAAAAATTACTCCACCAAGACTTTGGATAAGTCTGAGAATTTTATCTAAGCTATGGATATGTGGGAAAAGTGTATGGTGAAAATTTGGAAACAAATGGATGAAATTTTAAAAATGGACCAATGGGAAAGTGACACATGACACTTTTTAATGATTTAATATTATTTTAATGAAAAGTCAGCCCATTTAAACCCCATATTAAGTGCTGGCCGGCCATAAGGAAAGAACAAGAGAGAAAATAGAGAGGAAAGGAAGAAAAGAGAAAAACAAAGGAAAACTAGAAAATTCAAAGGAGAAATCGCGTTTTTCGTCCGTTTACGTGTCTAACGATAAGATTTTTTGACTTTAGCTTGATTTCTACCTTTCTTATGCCTTTGTTTCCATTTAGCATGCTTGTGGAAAGAGATCAAAAAGTGATATCAAGAGCTAGACGAAATTCAAGGGGGAGGAATTTGAAATTTTTATGTTTTGATTTTTAGTTAAATTGATAGTTTTAGTTAGTTAAATGTGTATAGAAATCAAATTGGGCAAGAAAGCATGAAATTTTCACAATACCCACCCTTGGCTGAATATGCATTGATGTACAATGATGATGAACTGATTTTTATTCTAAGAAAAATGAAGAGAAAATGATGAAAAATGGTTAAATGTGATAGAAAAACAAAGTGAAAAATTTACCGAGTTAATGTCCCATTTTTGACTAAATTTTTCAAGAAGGAAAGTGAGCTGATTTTGGTGATTTTAGAAGGTTATTGGCTGATATTTAATGGTTAGAAATGTTGGAGAGAAAATGGGACAATTTAGAGCTAAAATGGAACGCGTAAGCAAGTTATCGGGTAAAGTGCCAAAAATAAGTTAATACCGCGTTTAAGCCGTTTTAGGCTATTGCATTTCATACCATGCATTAGTATAGGATTTAAGTCAATTATATAGTGATTTAGCATCAATGTGGTGAATTGTGTAAATTTTGTAATGTGTTTAGGAGGAGAGCCTTCCGGTAAAGGCAAGGAAGCAATACCTGACGAACAGTGATCGGGGCACTTAAAAATTAGTTAATTTGTACAAACGGTGAGTAAACTTATTATTATTGTAAATTATCTAGAGTTTATTTTTAAATGCTCTTTATGTTTTTTATGAAATGAAAATGAGATTAAAATGAGATTTTTGATGTTTTAGAAAAAAATGTGACAAATAAAAATATATTGTGTTGATTATGAAATTGAGTAATTTGAGGCTGTCAATTATTTTGAAATATATATTTTCCTATGAATGGCTTATGATATATGAGTATATGTGGCTATGTGTTATAATTGCATTGAGAATTTATGTAAGCTGTCTTTTACTATGCAGGCTGGGTAAATAAATAAAAGTCACGTTATACTGTTGAAATTTTATTAAAGTTGGTGGGTTTAGTCACTGCAGTGACGGGTTTTCGTGGATTGCCTATTAGAGGGGCACGGTAAACTTGGTTACATAATTACTCCTGTAAAACCCGACCCGATAAACACATGTCATGACATACATGCACTGAGTAGCATGTTATTATGCTAGGAAAGCACCTAAGAATAGATGAAACCCGGTATCGTACTTAACGGTACACTTGAGTTGATTTAACTTTGAACTAGTTCAAATAGGAATCGTAGGATGAAATTTAATATTTTATAGTCAAGAAATGACTGAAAATGATTGTTCGGAGTTCGAGGGTTCATTAGGGGTAAAATCATCATTTTGCCACCTAAGATAATAATTTGATAATGGAGTGAAATTTTTGACCAAGATTAACTATTTGGAGTATAATTTAATGATAGGAAGTGAAAAAGTTTAATTCTGGTGATTTCTGGAGTGTAGGGGTAAAATCGTAATTTTGCCACCCGCAGACAAAATTTGAGATTTTGAGAGAATTTAGATCAAATTTGACAAATTGGAGAATGGTATGAGTATAAGGGATGAAAAATATGTCTATGGGTAATTTTTTAGTTTTTTAGGCAAAAATGTAATTTTTCACTTTTACGGGGGCAAAAGTGTAAATTTCAAAAATTACTCCACCGAGACTTTGGATAAGTCTGAGAATTTTATCTAAGCTATGGATATGTGGGACAAGTGTATGGTGAAAATTTGAAAACAAATGGATGAAATTTTAAAAATGGGCTAATGGGAAAGTGACACGTGGTATTTTTTTAATGATATAATATTATTTTAATAAAAAGTCAGCCCATTTAAACCCCATTTTAAGTGCTGGCTGGCCATAAGGGAGAACAAGAGAGAAAATACAGAGGAAGGGAAGAAAAAAAGAAAAACCAAAGAGAAACAAGAAAATTCAAAGGGGAATTCGCGTTTTTCGGCCGTTTACGCGTCTAACGGTAAGATTTTTCGACTTTAGCTTGATTTTCACCTTTCTTATGCCTTTGTTTCCATTTAGCATGCTTGAGGAGAGAGATCTAAAAGTGACATGAAGGGCTGGAGGAAATTCTAGGGGAGAGATTTTGAAATTTTTAGGTTTTGATTTTTAGTTAAATTGGTAGTTTTAGTTAGTTAAATGTGTTTAGAAATTAAATTGGGCAAGAAAGCATTAAATTTTCACAATACCCACCCTTGGCTGAATCTGCAATGAGGTACAATGATGATGATCTGATTTTTATTCTAAGAGAAATGAAGAGAAAATGATGAAAAATGGTTAAATGTGATAGAAAAACAAAGTAGAAAATTTACCGAGTTAATGTCCCATTTTTGGCCGAATTTTTCAAGGAAGAGAGTGAGCTGATTTTTGTGATTTTAGAGGAATATTGGCTGATAATTAATGGTTAGAAAGGTCGGAGAGAGAATGGGACAATTTAAAGCTAAAATGGAGCGCGTTAGTAATTTATTGGGTAAAGTGCCAAAAATAGGTTAATATCGCGTTTAAGCCGTTTTTGGCTATTGCATTTCATACCATGCATTAGTATAGGATTTAAGTCAAATATATAGTGATTTAGCATCAATATGGTGAATTGGGTAAATTTTGCAATGTGTCTAGGAGGAGAGCCTTCCGGTAAAGGCAAGGAAGTCGTACTCGACCAACAGTGATCGGGGCAACTAGGAAACATTTCATCTGTACAAACGGTGAGTAAACTTATTATTATTGTAAATTATCTAGAGTTTATTTTTAAATGTCTTTATGTATTTTATGAAATGAAAACGAGATTAAAACGGGATTTTTGATGTTTTACAAATAAATGTGACAAATAAAGATATATTGGGTTGATTATGGAATTGAGTAATTGGAGGCTGTTAACTGTCTTGAAAATTATATATTTTCCTATGAATGGCTTATGAGATATGAGTATATGTGGCTATATTTTGTAAGTGTATTGGAAAATTTATGTAAGCTGTTTTTACTATGCAGGCTGGATAAATAAATAAAAGCCACGTTATACTGTCGAAATTTTATTAAAATTGGTGGGTTGGTCACTACAGTGATGGGTTTCCGTGGACTGCCTATTAGAGGGGCATGGTAAACCTGGTTATATAGTTGCTTCGGTTGTAGAGGCGAGAAGGGTAACTCTTGGGGTAGTATTAGAGCTCACTTCACGTCGAACCCCCACGTGAATGTGTAACTCGGCCAACGCCAATGAACGAGTTGTTTTAAAAATAAAAATGTGTTTCATATGTAAATGTTATAACAACCTTGGCGGACTCGGTTAAATGCCTATGCCAAGGTATCCCTGAGGATTAGTTTTGGCTTGAGCCTTGTTTTCGTTTATAAAAGACATAAGCCCTAACAACTGTTTTGGTAAATTACAAATATTTTATGGTTTAAGAAATAAATTGAAAACATTATGAAATGGTTCGTAATTTGTTGTTTAAACTTGCTTCCCTGTTACTCGCCTTTAGATATTTATGGTAACGTCTGTTTACTCATTGGGATTGTAAAATCTCACCCACCTCCTTTCCAAACATTTCAGGTCTGTGGTAGCTTGTAGATACCCTATTTTGTCGAGGATTCCAATTGACATCTCTACCACACAAACAGTAGATTTCTAGCACAAACATTGGGTGTATTTTGGGCCACTTGTCATTGTAACCATTATTGTACATTATAACTTTGTAAATTTTTGTATGTGTGAATTTATTTTACTTACACGTTACAAAAGATTTCTTACACGTGTTTCTATAAATATTGTTTTATATAAAAAATGCTATATTTTAATCAATATTTTGAATAGTGATATTTATCTATAAATCCTTTTAAAATATTTTTGTCTTTTGATTTACTTGAGCAGGAAACTATTGGAAATTATTTAAAATGGAATGTTTAAAAATGATTGCTCACAGAAAAGGCAAGAAACTGATATGTAAGCCTTGCGGGGTTCTGATTGGCATTTCAGGTAATGAGTGTCAATTGGGACGTCGCGGCGGTTGTCATGGGCCCGATGGAGGTTCCAGGTCGTGACAACTCCGGTTGTAGAGGCGAGGAGGGTAACTCCTGGGGTAGTATTAGAGCTCACTTCACGTTGAACCCCCACATGAATGTGTAACTCGGCCAACGCCAAGGAACGACTTGTTTTAAAAATAAAAATGTGTTTCATATGTAAATATCATAACTACTTTGACGGACTCGGTTAGATGCCTCGGCCAAGGTGTCCCCGAGGATTAGTTTTGGCTTGAGCCTTGTTTTAATAAAAGTCATAAGCTTTAACAACTATTTTGGTAAATTACAAATATTTTATGGTTTAAGGAATAAATTGAAAACCTTATGAAATGGTTTGTAATTTGTTGTTTAAACTTGCCTCCATGTTACTTGCCTTTAGATATTTATGATAATGTCTGTTTACTCATTGGGATTGCAAAATCTCACCCACCTCCTTTCCAAACATTTCAGGTTTGTGGCAGCTTGTAGATACCTTATTTTGTCGAGGATTCCAGTTGACATCTCTACCTCACAGACAGTAGGTTACTATCACCAGTACTTGGTGTAATTATGGGCCACTTGTCATTGTAATTATTATTGTACATTATAACTTTGTAAATTATTGTATCTATGAATTTATTTTACTTACACGTGTTTCTATAAATATTGTTTTATATAAAAATGTTATATTTTTGTCTTTTGATTTACTTGAGCCGGAAACGACTGAAAATTGTTGAAAACTGATATGTAAGCCTTGTGGGGTTCCGATTGGTATTCCGGGTAATGAGTATCAATCAGGACGTCGTGGCGGTTGTCATGAGCCCGAGGGAGGCTTCGGGTCATGACAAAAGGACTGAAAGTCAACACAATGACCTTCCAAAGAGCTGAAAATATTCCAAAGATCATTGGTGATCTTTCACAAGGAGTCAAAAGCAGGAGAGGAATTAGAGAAACATGCAAATTCACACCCTTTATCTCATAAATCGAGCCTAAAAGTTTTGAAGAGGCAGAAAAAGAGGAAAGTTGGATATTGGCCATGCAAGAAGAACTTAAAGAATTTGAAAGAAATCATGTACAGACATTGGTTTCTAGGCTATTCAATCACCCAATTGTTGGCACAAAGTGGGTGTTCAGAAATAAGGTAGATGAAAAAGGTAATGTTATTAGAAACAAAGCTAGGTTAGTGGCTCAAGGATATAACCAAAAAGAAGGCATTGACTATGATGAAACTTTTGTCCTTGTTGCTAGGATAGAAGTCATAAGATTATTGCTTGCATTTACATGTTTCATGTGTTGGTCCCAATAATATGTGCTAGAGGGGGGGTGAATAGCACAGATTGGCTCTTGATAAGATGAGGAACTAATTTTTAGCATAAAGAAAATAAAAATAAAGTAGACAATGCACGATAATTTAGAGTGGTTCAGTCCAAGATCTACATCCACTACCTTGATTGTTCAACCAAGGATTTTCCAAACCAAATCACTAAAAACAGTGGAATTCACAAGCTTCCACCAAGCTTTTACAATGGCTTTTCGCAGGCTCAGCCACAATCTTTAACAATGGTTTTTCACGGGATCAACCAAAACCCAAAGTGGTTTTTTAAGGCTCAATCACAACCTTTTACACTAGTTTTTCACGGGCTAAGCTAAAACCCAAAGTGCTTTTTCAAAGGCTCAACCACAACCTACAACAATGGTTTTTACCGGGATCAACCAAAACCCAACAACTAACTTTTTTAGGCTAAGTTGGAACCTTTACACTCAATCAAGCAATCCAAGCTTGAATAAATCTCTTAGAGTGATTCGTTCACTCTAAGTGTACAAGAAGAGAAGAAATAAAAAAGTACCTATGATCACTTACTTGATCTAGATGGTACAAGATGAAGTGCTGAACTCTATTACAAAGATTGACGTTTAAGTACAGTAAGTTGTAGAGAAGATTTTCTGGTTTTTTAGCTTTATATCACTTGAAAGCCTTCAATTTTCTCAAAAACTGATTTCTAACCATTGGAAGACCCTTTTATACTTGAAGAAACAACTCTGATGGAAGTTTTATAGTTTATGGCCGTTGGAAACAGTTGAGAGTTGGTTCTAGCTGTTAATCTATCTTTTAGTGCAGAATTCAAACTTGCAGGCAGAAAGCTCTTAGTTGACTGCCTTGGTTGACTAAGTTGATTTTGTTTTAGGTTGCAGATTCTGGCAGAGAGCACTTAGTCGACTAACTTGATCGACTAAGTTGGTTTTGTTTCTCAAATTTCTTCAGCCTGCCATTCCTCCAATTTGAAACTTGGTCAACCAACATTCTTCCTTGTTTCACCAATAAGTTTCCTCCTTGTTAGACAATTACATCTTGTTATTTTTATCCCTTTTTTTCTTTTGATATACTCTTTGAAGAGTTAAATAATTAATTTCATATATAAATTTTTCTGCACACTCAAGTAAAGCCATTAGATACAAATGAATGGGAATATTTTGCTATCATCAAAAACATATAGAATCAACATTCTCTATCTCTTATTTTTGATGATGACAAAACATTCCAAGATTAAGAATGCAATGTTGAATGCTTCAAATCTTTATGCATAATGAGGTGTTCCCCCTTAGTCAATGCATCTACTTTTCTTTACATAATATTCAACAAAATCATAACTTAGCATCACACACATAAATTAAACATGAAGACCTATTTAACTCTATTTCATTTAGTATTCCTTCTCTCCTTTTTCTTTTTCATCATTAAACAAGATATTCAAAACTCCCCCTTAATAAGTGCATCTAGATTTTCCTTTGATCTTTAAATTAGACTTTAATAAAAAAGAATCATATGCACTCATAAACCTAAGTCATACAAGTGTATAGATATAGTTCAATAACTTCAAGAGTCAAGCTTGTATCTATGTAAGAACAAATGTATGGGAGTTAAATCATTTCAAGAAATTGTCAAGGATTACTTAAATAATATTCAAGCAAATTTCATCATTTTGTCATAATCAAAACTATAATAATTTTAAAGCTAACAATCTCTCTCTTTTTTATATGACAAAACTATGAGCATAATTTGCATTTGAAATGATTTTAAAATCTCCCCTTCAATATATGCATAAAATTAAATTTGCTCATAAACCTTCTCCCCTTTTTTTGTTATATCAAAAAAAGTAAAAAGAGTGAGCATTAAACACTTAAGGTTAAAAAATAATGGTTTGCAAAATCCATCAAGAATATAAGCATTAAGACCATGAATATGTAACCACAAAGTCACCAAGTCATCATATATATGCACTTATCCTCATGAATATATACTATAAGTAAAATGTGCGCATAACAATTATGAAGTCCAACAAAAATGATCATAAAGATATTCAATAAGCACATAACCCATGTTTGAACTCCAATACCAAGTGTTAAAGCTCAATATACCAATTGATCGATATAAGTAAAATCTCCCCCTTTGTAAAAACACAATATCAATTATGAGAGATGAAATCATTTTAAAGCTCATTATATCAATCGGTAAAGCACTAGTAAAGACTTCCCATATCACTAAGCATTTCAAGCATACCAACTTCAAGGCTTAAAACATTTAAGAAAGATATGATCAATTTAAGGCTCAATAGAAAAGATGTCACGGCCCAAATTTTGGGCCATGACCGGCGCATGGACCCAATGGACGTAGTCCACTAAGCCCAAGCAAGCCTATTAATTTGACATATTCATCATTCCATCATAAACTGCTAAGTCATATATCATAACTTAGAATCGAAATAATATTGAACATTGCCCCTCATACTAGCATACCAAACAAGTGTATATACACTGTCTACAATATGTATCTTAATAATTCACATTAAGTTCATCTATTCATAACAAAAAAAGACTCGATGTCCAGCGGAGAAACTTGACAAATGTACAGCTACTAAATGCCGAGACACCTACCAATAGTCGAGTCTACAAAGGTACCTCAACCTAGTTACCAGCTGCCTCGTAATCTGAAAACATGAAATTGAAAGCGGTGAGCAAAAACTCAGTGAGTGAACAAGAAAGGGAACAAGCATACCATAAGGAATGTTTAACGAAATCATGATGCATTCATTCTCTCAAAACAATGCAATTGTTTTGGCTCTTTTAAACCCTTCATGTAAACCCCACATGAGTAAATCACTTTACAAAGATCCATGCTCAACTATGGTACCAAAGAAATGGGAAATATTGCAAAAACCCACAAGTTAGCAAAATGGACAGAAAGTTTCTCGCTGCAACGAGAACCAGGTCTGGTGAAGGCCCTCAAACTTGAGAGTTTCTCGCTGTAGCAAGAATGAATCTCGCTGCAGCAAGGATCAAAACATTAAGGAAAAAGTCTCATTTTCCCTTAAAATAAGCCATCCTGCTAAAATAACAATAGCAACATGTAACACATGTAAACTCCCAAATTTTAACAAATCAAATGCTCACATATTTGCATTTACAACCATTTACCCATCATCATCATGCACACCATCCCATCATCATCATTCCCAGCTCATGCGCACTCCCTACTCGCACATGGCTAGGTCATCACCGGATTATGCGCACTCCCTACTCACACATAATCGGGTCATCACCGGGTTATGCTCACTTCCTACTCGCACATAATCGGGTCATCATCAGCTTATGCACACTCCCTACTCGCACATAGCCGAGTCAATATCATTACACAACAATGTATTCATATATATATATATATATCAACACAATGTGGTAGTGCATGAATCCATAATAGTCACATGTCACAAGATAAAGACAATCTATCAAAAGCTTGTTCCCAAGGCACTTGTTTTTATGAAAAGCTGGATAATCCATTCAAATGTTTGACAAATACATTATATCCCCAAAACAAGTTTTGAAATGCAAGTCCACTCACCAGTATTAGGAGTAGAAATACTCTTATTTTCAGTCCGTGGGTACAGTCCTTTACCCGTATCCAATGGCTCACCATCTAGCCATAATCCATGACACATATTCCAATTAAATTATGTCTAATAGTCATAAGCTATTTCAGGCTCGATATATATATGATATGAAATTAAAAATGCACAGGTAGCCATCTAGACCCGGTATTGGCCTAAGTCAATTTTTCATCCGATAAATTGACCAATGCGCCCAATTTCACTCCAACTTGCTCCATTTCTTTTCCAATCCCTCAATTCACTAAGCACAAACTAATTAACACACAATTAGGCAAAATTTATCTTCATTTTTCTTCTTGGAACTTTCGGCCAACAATGGTACATTAACTCTGTGATTTTTCTTACTTAATTTCCTCACCATTATTCATTAATTCCTACACCAAAAATTATTATTTCTTAATCAAATCACCTAGAATAACATCCCATTCTTCCTCATTATTCACTTAGAGAATTTGGCTATTGATGGGCACCAAACCTTTGGTGGTTTTCTTCACTTGTTTTCATGCTACACATCATTAATCACCTAAAAACACTAACATACCTAAAAATCAAACCAATCCAAGATCATTCTCTCTCCATACCCATTTTGCCTACCACTTATTCACTATGAAATCATGTTTCTCAACCATAGAAATAAGAAAATAAAGCATGGGTATTGTAAATCTCAAGTAAAAATAAAGAATTTTCACTTTACCTTGCTTAATTCCTTGGAATCCCACACTTTTTCTTCAATTTTCCCACCTAGGGTTTGTGTTCTTTCCTTTCCTCTTCACTTCATGCTTTGGCCAGCCATATGGGTGAGACTAAGAGAGTTTTAAATAGATTTTACAAGGAAATACTAGAATGATCCAAGCTTGACACGTGGCATGTTTTCATTGATCCATGTGTAATACTTATCCATTAAGCAATCTTTCTTCACCACATAAAATGTTTCAATTATCCACAATGTAAAATGTTAATGGCTGAAATCCATGGGCATGACAAGTGTTAGGTGGTGTAAAATTCTAAAATTCCAACTTTGCCCCTGTAAACTCGTAAAATTATCGTTTTGCCCCTAGAACATGAAAATCATCAAAATTTTTATTTCCTTGTCATGTCACCCATATTTTCATCATTCATTTATGCTTTAGGCCTACTTAAGCCATAATATTGTTTAAAACTTACTTTTATGGGCTTATTGAGAAAATGACGAAATTACCCTTGATTAGGGGTATCGCGTATATATCTATCTACGAGTCTATAAAGGTCAAGGTATCACAGAAGAGACAATTATAAAGCTTGATGCTAATTTTAAAGCTAGACACTAATTGAGAAAACTTAAGGCTTGATACCAATTATGCATTTCAACATTCAAGTTTAAGTGAGAGGCGATATAAGGCACAATATCTATTTTGGTGTTTAGAAAGATGTTACCGGTAGCGAAGAACACAAAATGTTGAATTCTCACCAAACCTTGTTGTTAAAGATCTTAATTCGTTATCATATCAATAACAATGATTGACTCCCCCTTAAGAAATCATAAGCTCAACACAAAATGTTAGAAATACTCAATAGATCAAATATTATGAGAGAAATCATGAGCATTCAAATGGATATTCAATTTATTTTCCTAATACTCAAGTATTCATGGAACTAAAAAAAATATGAGCATTTGAATAGATGTTCAACATATACATCGAATACTTCACATTTTAAGAAATATTTGCAAAATAGTTCCTAGGCATGTCTAAGGAATCATTAGTCTTCAAGCACATTCTCAATTATCATCAAGAATTATCAATCATCATCAACATTCATTATTCATTCTCAATATCAATCAGCCAAATAGTATATCAATCAAGCATTTTTAGGCAATTCCCTAAAAATAACAACTCAAGGAGAAATTAAAAAATATCATCATTAAGCATTTTTAGTGAGTATTCTTCCAAATTATTTTCAAGTGTTCATTCATCCAAGTCATTTTAAAGCAAGCATTGCAAGGTGTATTCTCCAAATTATATATGAAATTGTCAATGCAAGGAGAACTTTTGAAAAAGGCATATCATTATTAATGAAGCATGACTAAGGCATTTTGCATTTATTGCAATCATGTATGAGAGTTATGATCAAATAAGCACAAACATGGTTACAAGAAATAACATGGCTATCTTATTTAATCATGGTTCCAATTTTGTTCATCAAAATGCAAGCATGAGTTCAATATAAACATATGCCCATTGAAAAAATATGCAACCATTAAAGTTCAAGGTACATGCGATTTCTCAATAATTCATAATTCATGAGTGATATCAATTGTTATAGAATATTGAAAGTAAAGCACTCAACTCATGAATATATTCAAAGTGAACATTCAATCATCAATGAATACCAATTATCAAGAAAAAATATATATTTAATCAAAGCATATTAGGCATTCATTGCTAACTAAAGCTATAGGCCATATTTTATTTCACATGTCAAGTTGTTTATGGTGACCTATAAGCTAAAATTGGATTCACACAAAATCTTTAGATCATGAAAACGTTAAGGCTCAACGAAGACATAGTTAACATTTAAATGCATATTTAAAATAAATTTCAACTATGTCAACTCACAATATATGCCATGATCAAACTTGACAATTAAATTCATATTCAAATGCATAGCTCGAGTCAAGTTTTAGATTTCAAACCTTAAGGTCAAGCATAAAGAAAAATCATATAAGCATGTGTCTTGACCAATATAGTAGATGAACCAAGAATATTTTCATTAAGTTTGATGAGTTCATCTTAATCAAGTTTCTATGCATAATTAAGAAATCAATTTTGAAACAATCATTTAAGCACAAATGTAAAATATATTTCAAGAATTGTTCCTAGATTAGCATTTGAACATTTCAATTTTCATGAGAAGATATTTTCTATATAAGCACATGAAAATCTAATCGAATTAGCAAATTCAAGCATTGATGAACAATTTCTTATATTTCTATTTTGTCATTGTAAATACATGAGAATTTATGGAATCAATATGAGTGTCATGCTTGGGAATAGATAGATTTATGTCATCAAAAAAGATTTTCCATTTTTCAGCAAGTTTTACAAACTCAAGAACCATTACTTGCACCAAATGATCATGAGAGTATTCATGTTACATGTTTTTAAGAGTCAAGAATCATCTTTGAAAAAGGAAATATAGGGAAAGAAAATATTGTAATGGACAAGATGTAAAGTAAAAAGACATTTTGGAACTCAAATCTTGTCTATTTTGGCTTTAGAGCACTCAAGAGTCAACTACATATCCCTTGGGTCCAGCAGCATTGTTTGCATTTTGTTCTACAATAGTCGACTAGCAATGCTAAAAAGTCAATTAAGCTTGATTCCTGCATATTGAAAATCCAAAGAAAGGTGCAAAACATGCAATATTCTAAGGTATAATAATCTCAAAACATGGATTTGTTTGAGAACAATTTAGAATTTCATTTCAACCATGTTAAAACATCATTTTAGACATGTATGATCAAAGATTCTTCAAGAAAAACATGCGAACTCAAATTTTGGCTTTTATTGCTCATTGTTCACAAGTGCTAAAAGGTTGAAATGCTCATTTGAAGAATCATGCCTTTAATATGCTCAAACATATTCAATTTACATCATGATGCGTGATTATGACTTATAACATGTATAACAAGTATTTAAACAATGTTTAAGCATAATAAGCATCAAATTTAGCATTTTCTACAATTTTTTAGCATATTGACAAAAATGCCCTTGAGGTTATTCAAGCAATCATTTGTAACAAGAACAAGATATAATGGCATTTTCAACACAAGGTATGCTTGTTCAAGTTATATATCATTGAAATCATTATAATCTCAAGGATGTCAAACATTGCAAATAGATATGTTCTTTTGCTTGAAAAAAAAATTCCATTAAAGTTAAATTATCACTCTCAAAATCATGCCTAAGAAATCCTTTTTAATCAATTTCACCAATCATAATAGAAATACCAAGCTACATCGAATTTGTGTAATTTATATAAATATATCAAATCAAGTTTGCTCAATCATGTTGTGTCATTAAAAATAAAGAATTAATTTCAATCAAAGAGAGTAAAAAGATTTCTCAAGAAAATCAATTGATAAAGATTTAATCTTTCTTTGTAAACTTTTTAACTTGAAACATTCAAGATTAGACTTGCTTTGTGAAAAATCATGAGCTCAATGTCACTCAATTTTGTTTCATTATGCTCTAAATGATTTATGAAATATGTAATGGGCATAATGAATCATGTATATGCATGTCGAGGGTCATTTGCAAATATCTCACAATTATGTTTCAAAAATGCCCTTATGACCATTCAAGCTAACAAGCAAGCGTGCACATCCAATAAGAACAAGTCGTGAGTATTTTCATTATGAAACACACTTATTCAATTCATAAATCATTCTAAACTTAAAGGATGGCAACATTTTTCTCATTTAAGCTCATTTTGCTTTGAAAGTACCAATCAAAGTAGTTAAAACTTTCAAGCTCATTGTCAACTATCTTGAACTATTCAAGCAAGTTCTAGAATGTAAATCAAGATTGTTCAAATGGTCAACTTATGTTAAGCATAAGGAAATCAAAGAAAAATTTTTTTATTCACTCAATTTTCCTTGTCTTAGGCTACTTGAATAGGTGTGAGTGAAGTCATCCAGTATGCTCATATTTCTATCACATTATCTAATTTTTCATGTTTCAAAATTATCCACAAAAATCATTTTTCCTCAAAGAAGTAGTATAGAAACAATATCATAAATCATGAGGAAATTTTATAGAAACAATTTTCCATAATCAATCAATCTTAATAAAACAATTTTCTCAAAGTAAGGATGATGACATATTCAAGATCAAATATAAGTACATACTCCCTTTTTAGATTCATACTTCCTTGCAACTTATAACATGTATCATATCAAATCAAGTTGCATAGCCAAGATTTATCAATAAAGTTCAAAGAATTTTGCATTTAATATTCAAGCAAGAATAGGCAACCAAGTTTTCAATTAAAAAGAGCAAACAATTTTAGAAACCAACCCCAATGAATGAAACATTCAAGCAATCAAGATTTTCATTAAAAAATTTTAGCATAGAAATCACCCATTTTCCTTTACATGTGACTAGAGAGCATCCATTCTTCAAGAATTGTTCCTCCTTGCTTTAGCACACCTACAAGAGACATTTTTCATTTGATCTTTGGTATCCAAATTGCTTTGGATCCTTGAAAGTTAGTCTTGTTGCATAAAGTTCCTTTTAGAACCCAAATTTTTTTAATTTTCTGCACATTTCTTTTTCTAAAGCAATCAAAGGATAAATGTTCAGTTCTATCACATACAAAGCACTAGGGTAGAAATCATTAGCATTTCTTATGAAATTTGTGCTATTTCTTGATGATTCTTTTCTTAAATTCTTAAGAGCAGTATTTTCAACAACTGCAGCTTGTAAAGCATCTGTTCTATTTTTCAACTCCAATTGTAGATTTTCAAAATCTATTTTTGAATGTTCTAATTCAAATTTGCAGAAAATTTCTTTGCTCAAAAACAGAGTTGAAATCATGTTTTATCTTTTCCAAATCATTTTCAAGAGATGCAGCTTTTCTTTTCAAAGTTTTATATTTTGATGCAAGCTTTTCAAACTCATCATAGAGACATTCATATTCATCTTGCAGCTCATCAATTGAAATGTCACAAGAAGTAGAAGACACCTCGGATTCATCATCTTTGGCCATCAAGCAAAAGTTTGATCTTTCTTCCACTTTCTCATTTAATAAATCTTCAAATTTTATTTTCACGTCAAAATTTCCTTTTTCCAAAAATCAATTTGCTCTTGGTAAGCTTTAAAATCTTTTTCCAAATTTTTATTTTCTTTTTCCAAATCAATTTTTGTTTTCATCAAAAATTCATTTTCAACATCAAGTGTAGAAATGATTTTCTTATTCTTCATATTCATTTTCTCAAACTCAAATGCTAAATCCTTAAAAACATCATGTAATTCATCAAAAGCATATGAATTAAGTTCACAAGATGAAGAAATTACCTTTATGTCTTCAATAGCCATGAAGCATAATTCAATTTGATTTGAGTATTCATCTTCACTTGATTCCTTGTTTGCATTTGCCATGTTGCTTGTTGAGCATTGATTCTCACAAGAGTTGTCTTCCGATTCCTTTTCCATATTTGTTTCACCATATAACTCTTCTAATTTTTGCCAAATTTTCTTGGCACTTTTGCACATGAACACTCTATCGTATTCTCTATAATCAAGTGCAAAAATGAGAGTGTGCATGGCTTTAGAGTTCATTTGTACTCTCTTCATTTCAGCTTCAGTCCATTTATTTCTATCTTTGAGAGTTTTCTCACCATTTACCGAATTTGTAATCATTGGAATGAAAGGACCATCGGTAATGGCATCTCACATCTCATAGTCATATGCCTTAACATAAATGGACATTCTAGTACTTCAATAAGGATAGTTTGATCCATTAAATAGAATAGGCATATTTATGCATTGACCTTCAACATCAACAAAATTTTCTAGAGTCATTAGGATCTACCCTAAGGATGTTAGGCCTTAAAAATGATGGTTAAGCTCTGATACCACTTGTTGATCCCAATAATATGTGCTAGAGGGGGGGTGAATAGCACAAATCGACTCTTGATAAGATGAGGAACTAATTTTCAGCACAAAGAAAATAAAAACAAAGTAGTCAATGCACGGTAATTTAGAATGGTTCGGTCCAAGACCTACATCCACTACCTTGATTGTTCAACCAAGGATTTGCCAAACCAAATCACTAAAAACAGTAGAATTTACAAGCTTCCACCAAGCTTTTACAATGATTTTTCGCAGGCTCAGCCACAACCTTTAACAATGATTTTTCACGGGATCAACCAAAACCCAAAGTGGTTTTTCAAGGCTCAACCACAACCTTTTACACTAATTTTTTACGGGCTAAACTAAAACCCAAAGTGGTTTTTCAAAGGCTCAACCACAACCTATAACAATGATTTTTACCGGGATCAACCAAAACCCAACAACTAACTTTTTTAGGCTAAGTTGGAACCTTTTCACTCAATCAAGCAATCCAAGCTTGAATAAATCCCTTAGAGTAATTCGCTCACTCTAAGTGTACAAAAAGAGAAGAAGTAAAGAAGTACCTATGATCACTTACTTAATCTAGATGGTACAAGATGAAGTGCTGAACACTATTACAAAGATTGGCGTTTAAGTGCAGTAAGATGTAGAGAAGATTTTCTGATTTTTCAGTTTTATATCACTTGGAAGCCTTCAATTCTCTCAAAAACTGATTTTTAGCCATTGGAAAACCCTTTCATACTTGGAGAAACAACTCTGATGGTAGTTTTATAGTTTATGGCCGTTGGAAACAGTTGAGAGTTGGTTCTAGCCGTTAATATGTCTTTTAGTGCAGAATTCAAACTTGCAAGCAGAGAGCTCTTAGTCGACTGCCTTGGTCGACTAAGTTGATTTTGTTTCAGGTTGCAGATTCTGGCAGAGAGCACTTAGTCGACTGACTTGATCGACTAAGTTGGTTCTGTGTCTCAAACTTCTTCAACCCACCATTCCTCCAATTTGAAACTTGGTCAACCAACATTCTTCCTTGTTTCACCAATAAGCTTCCTCCTTGTTAGATAGTTACATCTTGTTATTTTTGTTCCTCTTTTTCTTTTGATATACTCTTTGAAAAGTTAAATAATTAATTGCATATATTAATTTTCCTGCACACTCAAGTAAAGCCATTAGACACAAATGAATGGGAATATTTTGCTATCATCAAAAACATATAGCGTCAACATTCTCTATCTCTTATTTTTTATGATGACAAAACATTCCAAAATTAAAAATGCAATGTTGAATGCTTCAAATCTTTACGCATAATGAGGTGCTTCCCCTTAGTCAATGCATCTACTGTTCTTTACATAATATTCAACAAAATCATAACTTAGCATCACACACATAAATTAAACATGAATACCTATTTAACTCTATTTCATTTAGTCTTCCTTCTCTCCTTTTTCTTTTTCATCATTAAACAAGATATTCAAAAATCCCCCTTAATGAGTGCATCTAGAGTTTCCTTTGATCTTTAAATTAGACTTTAATGAATAAGAATCATATGCACTCATACACCTAAGTCATATAAGCGTATAGATATAGTTCAATAACTTTAAGAGTCAAGCTTGTATCTATGTAGGAACAAATGTAAGGGAGTTAAATCATTTCAAGAAATTGTCAAGGATTACTCAAATAATATTCAAGCAAATTTCATCATTTTGTCATAATCAAAACTATAATAATTTTAAAGCTAACATCATGAACTTTAAATTATTCCAAATGGATGTAAAAAGTGCATTTTTAAATGATCTCATTCAAGAGGAAGTCTATGTCAAACAACCCCCTGGATTTGAGGACTTTGAAAAACCTGATATGTTTGAAAACTACATAAGGCATTATATGGATTAAAACAAGCTCCAAGAGCTTGGTATGAAAGGCTTTCAAAGTTCTTAGTTGAGAAAGGGTATAATAGAGGAAGTATTGACACAACACTGCTTATTAAGAAATGCTTGAATGATTTAATTGTTGTTCAAATCTATGTAGATGATATTGTGTTTGATACTACTAATAAGGCTTTGTGCAAGAATTTTGCTGAAGAAATGTAAGAAGAATTCGAAATAAGCATGATGGGTGAACTGATATTCTTTCTTGGCCTTCAAATTAAACAAAGTAAGGAGGGCATCTTTATCAATCAAGAAAGATATGTTGAAGACATGCTGAAAAAGTTTGATATGATGAAGCTGAAATCAATCATCACACCAATGAGTCCCTCCACCAAACTTGACACTGATGAGAGAAAAAAAAGAGTTGATTAAAAGCTTTATAGAGGTATGATTATATCTATGCTCTATTTAACTACTAGTAGGCCTGATATTCAATTCAATGTATGCTTGTGTGCACAGTTTCAATCACAGCTTAAAGAGTCACACTTAACTACAGTAAAAAGAATCTTTAGGTACCTATTAGATACACAAAGTCTAGGACGATGGTATCCAAGAGGATCATCTTTTGATCTCATTGGATATTCCAATGCTGACTTTGCAGGAAGTAAAACAGATAGAAAAAGTACTAGTGGCACTTGTTAGCTTTTAGGAAACATTCCTGTATCTTGGTCAAGTAAGAAACAGAATTTTGTTGCACTCTCCATAACTGAAGCTGAATATGTTTCCTTAGGTAGTTGTTGTGCTCAAATTTTATGGATTAAACAACAATTAAAAGACTTTCGAGTAATAATGCATAATGTACTAATATTTTGTAATAACACGAGTGCCATCAATATATCAAATAATCAGATTCAACATTCTCGGACCAAACATATTGAAATTATACATCACTTTATTAGAGACCATGTGATTAAAAGAGACATTAAGATTGAGTTTGTTAACACCTTGCAACAATTAGCTGATATATTCACCAAGCCCCTGAATGAGGAAAGATTCTGTGAAATTAAGAAAAATCTAGGAATGGTTAATATACAAGAGCTTTAGGAAAATTTGTGAGCTTTCCATTCATAAGATAGTAGGTACTTAGTTGATTAAGAGAATCGTTTAATCAACTAAGAGCATTCTGTTTCCTTTAAATAATAAGTCTAAGTTAGATAAAGATAAAACTCACTCAGTTAAGAAACCAAGATAAAATATAATAAAAAGAAAAGAGCAAGCATATCGGGTGAAGAAAAAAAGAAAAATAAACTGCTTAAGTGAAAAATAAAAAGAGAGGCAAAATTTTGAAGTTTGAAAAAATGGGTTACTGATTGCATTTAAAATTGGGAGTCTGACAATTTTTTTAAAGAAGAAAAACCACTCTTAACCTCTCACCCTTATTCTTTGAAAATCGAAAACCCATTTCTCTCAAACTCTCAAACCTTAAGTTTGATTCCACTCAAAATCAATGGCCAAAACCACATTACCTAGTAGTATTTTGGAAAAGAAGAAAGGAAAATGACCCATGGAAGAAAGTCCACCAACCGAGATTCAAAAGAAAAAGAAGGATGAATAAGCCTTGATGATAGAAAAAACTGGGAAGAAACAAAGAGAGAAAGAACAGAAATTAGAGAAAAAGAAGGAAAAAGAAAAATCCATCAGAAAATGTACTCCTTCATCCTCCAAATTTAGAAATAAAACTCATGAGGATAGGTTTAGGAAGATAGAGAATGCACCAATTTCATGTGGGAAATACATTGATTGGGACAGCTTTAATGAGATGCCAAAAATTAAAGAAGGTTTATCCAATTATTTTGAAGGGATAAAATTAAGGAAATTAAGTGTCTTTAAGAACAAAACATATAGTGCCAGCTTCGTGAAGGAATTTTATGCTAGCATTACACTAGATGAAAATGAACTTGTGGAACTTGAGGATTTTTTTTCATGATGGTCTGAATGTGTTCTTGAATGGAAAGGAGTTTGTGGTTAGAGCCACAGATTTGGGAAGTCTACTCGAAGTTGAGTGTGAAAAAAAAGAATATGAAATTCCTGAAGATTATGATCTTTCATCTTTGTGAGAAATAATAACAGGGAAAAAGGAAAGATATTCATCTAAAAGTTATGCCAGTTTCATTAAAAGCCCTCATATTAGAATTCTGCATTATTTCATTGCCTCTATAATTCATGGAAGAAGTGGCAACTTTAGCTACGTAAGCTTTCAAGATATGTGGCTAATGGAGCACGCCTTTAATGCTACTTCCCTTAACTTAGGCAGATTCATGGTAGAAAGGATGAAAGGAGCATGTCAAGTTGATAAGGTAAATCTGCTATATGGAAACATAATTTGTCACGACCCGGTACTCCTCTCGAGCCCGTGATAACCGCCTCGGTGTCCCGATAAATACTCATCACCCGAAATGCCAATCGGAACCCCACAAGGCTTTAATATCAGTTTCTCATTCCCCCTGTGAGTAACCATTGCTAAATATCATGTTCTAAAAGATTTTAAGTTATTTACAACTTAAAATAATAAAAAAATTATTTCTGTCTCACATGGGCATTTTGGTCATTTTTTCCTAAAAATTTCGAAACCACGTAAAAATGTAGTATGCAAGTACAAAACACATAATTCATAATCAAAAATAAGTTTAAACATCTAAAACCTTCATTTAAAACGAAATTATGACTATTTGGATATAATAAAATAAAATAAAAGAAATATTCAATAAAATATTCTATCTTTTATAAAACAATATTTTTAGAGTTATACGTAAATAATCTTTGTAGCGTAAAAGTAAAATAAATTCATACATACTGTAATACAGTAAGCCAGAGTATTTAATTAAATTTACAATAACTAGTGGGCCCCCGAATAACCAAAAATAAGGAGGACTGTGAACTTACAGTTTTAAGGATGCAAATCCGATAGTAGCATCAATGAAATCAACTATCTATAGCCTATTTTGAGCCTGAAATGGGTGGAAATGAGGGTGGTGAGATTATATAATACCAATAAGTAAACAAACCTCATCAAAAATATCTAAAGTCGAGTAAATGGAGACGATTAAAAGATTCCATCTCAATATGTATTTCATAACATAAATATTCATTTCATTTAAATAATCAACATGGCTTATAAGTATCTTAAAAGCTTGGCTCCTGTCAAAATCATTCTCGAGAATACCTTGGCCGAGGTATCTAACCGAGTCCGCCAAGGCTGTTAAAAAGTTTCGTATACACATAAACATATTTTTAGTTTGAAAAACAAAACCGTTCCTTGGCGTTAACGGAGTTCATCATCACGAGGTGGTTCAACGTGACGTGAACTCTAACCATACCTCAAGAGATATCCTACGCGCCTCTCCGACCGATGTACATATATAACCGGATTTTGTGCCCCTCTAATAGGTTGGTCCACAAAACCCACCCACTGCAGCAAACTAAACCCACTATACAATAAAATTTTGACAATATGACATGGCTAATATAATACTATCCAGCCTGTAAATGTAAAATAGAGCAATTCATACAATTCACAAAAACACAACCCAACCAGTCATGCTAACACATTAACATAAGCCATCAATTCAAATCATAAATTTACAACACCTCAAGTGGTCTCCAGTTACTCTATTTTCAAAATCATCATTCAATTTCAAGACAATTTATAAAATCATTTTATTTAAATACACTTTGTTTGTAAAACCTAAAAATTATCCATTTAACTCATTTTTCATAAAATTCACAAAATCGAATAAAAAGACCACTTTAGATAATTAAAATGATGATAAGGTTACTCACTATTTCGAAAGTCAAATTTCTAGAGTACTTTGACTACCGATCCTCGAGTACAATTTCTTTGCCCTTAGCGGAGGATTCACCACCTAGACATGATGCAAAATCAAGCAATTTATCACATTGGTGCTGAACCGTTATAAAACTATATGGATTCATGAAATGGAATGCAAATTGTTTGGATTATCGTCTAAACACGGTGTTCACCTAATTCGATCTATCACTTAATTAATTGGCCAATTCAACTCCAATTAACTCCATTTTTCTTCCAATTCTCCAAACCATCAATCACAAATCCAATAGCATAAAATTTAACAACATCCCCTTCACATTTTCCCTGGGGAATTTCAGCCATGATGGGTGCATCAATACTATAATTTTTCCTACTTGATTTTCTCACTGAAATTCATTATTTCTAACCAAATCACTTGAAATAACAATCAAAATCATCATCAATATTTCACATGGAGAATTCGGCCAATGATGGGTAATGGGAGAAAATAAATTGTTCTTATTGGTTTTTCATGCTACACATCACTAACTAAATAAAAACACTAAAATACATTGAAATCTAACCAAATCAAGCATCAAAACTCCTCCCCCCATGTCCGGCCAGCAAGGGATTCATCATGATTTCATATGATTCAACCATGGAAAGTAAAAAAGAATGCATGGGAAAGGTAGATCTCAAGCTTTATTGAAAAAATCTTACCTTTTTCACTTGTTTCCTTGAATTTTCACACTTTTCCTTTGAATTTTTCCACCTAGGGTTCTTGTTCTTTCTTTTCATCCTTTGTTCTTCTTTGGCCGGCCATAAGAATGAGAAATAGGCTGATTTTGTGCTGATTTTAAAGCTAAATAATAAATGGATATAAACTTGACACATGTCACCATTCCATTGGTCCATGTGTCATACTTACCCATTAAGCAATCTCTCTCCACCACTTAAATTTTCTTAATTATCCATGATAATATTGGGTAAAATCCATGTGTTGGACAAGTGTTGGGTGGTGTAAAATTACAATTTTGCCCCTGGGATAGCAAAATAACTATTTTACCCCTATGCTCGAAAAAATGTCAGAATTAAAATTTTTCACTTCTTAAACTCAAATTATGTTCTAAATAGTCAATCTTGATCAAAACTTCTTCCAACATTCACATCTTTGTCACGACCCAAATTTCGGGCCATGACCGGTGCATGGGCCCAACGGACGTAGTCCACTAAGCCCAATCAAGCCTAATAGTCCGACGTGTTCATCATTCCATCATAAACTGCTAAGTCATTTTTTTTAAAACTTAAAATCAAAATAGTAATAGATGTTGCCAACTCGTATTGACATTTCTCATTTTATTATATACATACATTGTCTACAACATGTATTCCAATAATGTACATTAGGTTCGTCTATACATCTCAAAAACAAGACTTGACTTCCAGCGGAAAGACTCGGATGAATGTACAGCTACTGAATGCCGAGACATTTACCAAAAGATGGACACAGGTCTACAAGGATACCTCGTCCTAGTTACCGACTGCCTCGTGATATGAAAATATGAATTTGAAATGGTGAGTATAAACCCAGTGAGTGAACAAGGAAGGGAACAAGCAACAACAAAGGAAAATTTAAAATCATGATGCACTAGTTTCAAAACAATGCAATTTGATTCATTCCTAATAAAACCCCTTATCGAGCCCTTAAGTGATTAATCATTTGAAAATCATGAACCCATACATAGCGAATCATTTGAAGAATGAAAGCTTCAATATTGCACAAGCAAGTCAAATACAACAACGAATCTTCACTGCAGCGGAAAGGCATTTAGTTATTAACCGAACGATGGTTTCTCAACTGGCCGAGGGTTTCTCACTAAACCTCCTCATTTTAAACTTAACTCTTTTAATCCTTAATGTTGGAAGTCCATGCTCCCATATGGTAGCAAAGAAGTGAAAGATAGGGCAGCAATTGGACAAGATAAGAAACCAAAACAGAAAGTTTTTCGCTGTAGCGAGATTCAATCTCGCTGCAGCGAAATTTCTACCCAGAAACAAAATGTTTCTCGCTGCAGCGGATTGAATCTCGTTGCAGCAAAATTGCAACCCAGAAAACAAAAAGTTTTTCGCTGCAGTGAGAAGCTATAGTGTCATTCTCGCTGTAGCGAAAATGCATCCTCGCTGCAGCTAGTTTTTGACTAGTGTACCCCTCCAAATCCCAGAGTTTCTCGCTGCAGCAAGAATCATTCTTGCTGTAGCGAAATACAGGGCATCAATGCAAAATTTACCTTTCTCCCAAAGGAAAAACCACCCTGCCAAAAGGTCCAAAACAACATGAAAACACATAACAATTTCTCAAGGTTTAACATGTCAAGTTTCACATGCATTACAACCATAACCCATTATCCATCAATTTCCTATAACACATATATTTACATATATATATATACATATATACCCATCATCATCATCACACCATCCCATCATCATCATCACCAGTTCATGCGCACTCCCTACTCGCACATGGCTAGGTCATCACTGGGTTATGCGTACTCCCTACTCGCACATAACCGGGTCATCCTCGGCTTATGCGCACTCCTTACTCGCACATAGTCAAGTCAATATAATTACACAACATTATACTCAAGCATATATGTATATGAACATAATGCAGCCACATAGAAATCCATAATAATCACATTTCATAACATAAACCTTTTCTCAAAAGCTTGTTCCCAAGGCATTCATTTTCATGAAAAATTGTATAAAATCATTCAAACACTTTGTCAAATCCATCATATTCCAAAAATCAGTTTTGAAGGTAGTCCACTCACCAATTGATTGTAGAACTTTTAATTGACTCAAATTCCCCTAATGATCCAATTGGAATGATGGTGCTTCCGAAAAACCTAGGATCACATTAACATAAACAATAGATTAATTTATACACTATGAACTCTAAAAGCTATCTCTTAGCTAGTTTTCAATTACCACTTTAAATGGCTATCTATGTTCACTATCTTAATCACCAAAAAGTAATGAACATACTAAACAATAAAACAGCTCATAAATCACAATTACTAGCCATTTTCTGCAGCTAAAAATCAAACTTGGTGCATCACTCACCCTAAAGTTCCTTTGTAGTTGGATTCTCTTCCAATAGCTTCCAAATCAATGGAGTGATTCTCTCTTTCTCTCTCTAAAATGCCCAACTAGTGAGAGAAAGAAAGAAAACAAGATATTTCAAGGTTTTTGAAGTGAGAAGATGAAATAGCACAAGGGTTTATGGAAGCGTGCACCAAAAGCATGAAAATTGGAGCTAGAGAGAGAAAGTTGTGGAAGTTTGAAAATCAAGCTTCCATGGAGTTTGAAGAAACATGAGAAAGGAGAAGGGAAGAAGAAGACTAGCTGCTGGAAATTCAAGGTATTTATAGGCAATCTTATCTTTTCCTTTAAAATTACGAAAATGCCCTTCCACCAATTAACTTACTCTCCTCCAATCTTTTATGCAATCTTTTTGCTCTTTTAACACTTGGACAATATCCATAATGGTCTAAACATGCTCGGGTTCATAAAAACTTAAAATTTTAATCCGAGGTGAAAAATGACCATTTTGCCCCTGTTATGAAAATTGTTGAAACTTCTAGTTTTCTTTGTGTTTTCATCAGCACACGTCATTTATACTGTCTTATGCATATTTAGGCCTTAAAATATCATAAAACTTTCTTCTGGAAGCTTGTTAGAGAAAATGACGAAACTACCCCTAGCCCTTATTATTACATCTATACTTAGTTACAAGCCTATAGAAGTTGGGGTATCACAATCTTAACCTCAGGTGGCAAAATGATCATTTTGCCCCTAGATCATGAAAATTCTAATTTGACTCCAAATCGGTCATCGAACTTCGAATCACCATTTTAAGTCATTTTGGGGTTTTAAAATTCTCAATTTCATCTTAAAATCTCTATTTGGTCTAGTTCAAGGTTTAATTCAACTTAGTTACACCACTAGGTATATTACCAACTTTTGACAATTTTTTGCGGCTTTCCAAGTATGCAAACATATTGTCAATCACATGAATGACATGGCAAGTATTTTATAAGGTCGGGCTTGACATAATTACCTTTCTGATTAAGAAAAAGGGGATATGGAGTTCAAGATATAAAATGGACCAAGTGAAAAGTAAGGACCAAGCAATCTATCTAGGAAACTTACCAAAGATGGGGTACAAACTAGAAGGAAAAAAGTTTGTCAACACCCTCAAGATTGCTCCAAGGGATGAACATTCCACACCTGCTCAAAATCAGATAGCTTCCTCCCAGATTTCTAATGAAATGATTCTAAATTTGCTAATGAGAATTGATGGGAAACTTACTAATCAATCTGCAAGGATATAGAAAATTGAAGATAAGTTGGAAGAGCTGAAAAATGTGATGAAAGAAAAGGGAAAAATAGCTTTCAAACTTGCTACTGTAGACACTTCTGCAACACCAAGTCCAGCATCTGTAGAACAAGCTGTTGAAAGTCTTGACCTCCAAGCTGAAGGAGATGAATAAGAATTTGTTCCAGTAAGGAAATCTCCTACTCCTGAACCTCAAAATGAAGAAGAATCCAATGAAGGCACTAAAGTACTTGGATTCTTTGATGACAACTCTCCACTATATGATGAACCACAACCAGAAAAACCATATCGTAACTCTGAGGAAGTTTCAATAATGGATATATTTCAGCAAATGGTCAGAGAAGAACAAGCAAAAAAAGAAGCAGCAAAGGACAAAAATTAGAAGTCAGCATCTGCAAAGGCTTTTCCTAAGTCAGTTCACATTACCAGAGTAAGTGGACCTACTGAAATAAAACAAGGACAAGCAGCTGTTTCCACCAAAGATAAATCCAAACTTATTGGTAAAGGTAGGAAGACCATGGCAACAAAGATAAAATTCCTCAAGAAAAGAAAGTCTTCAAGAATAGTTGAGAAAGCCAAACCCTCAGTCCAATCTTTTACTCATGATCCACTCCAAATTTCAAACAAATCCTCCCCTGACTCCTTACCAAAAAGAGCATCACTTGTGCCATCTCTTGAACCCCTCAATGTCCATTTTGATACTGATGAGTCTACCCTCTCTGATTCTTCTCAAACCAGTTGACCACCCATATTTTTTGTTGATGACAAAAAAAAGGGAGTAATATGATAGAAAGCTTAGGAGAGATAAAAAGTAGAAAAATTTTAGGAAGAAAGTAGAAAGTAATGTAAGGGTAATTTAGAAATCTAAATCTGACTCTGACAATATTGAGCTGTTTATGTTATTTTGTGTATTGATGGTTGAAAACTGGATGCTGGTAACTTGCTGATAACTTATGTGTATGGTTGTTCTATTGAATTGAATGGAAACTATTTCTAAAACGAAAATGGATGCTGCTTATATGTTTATGATATATGATATTTGTGTTAAATGGTTAATGGCATTTATGTTTGAAATGGACATGATTTGTTGAAAATATGCTGATGACAGTGAATGATAATTCTGTCACCTATAGCTGATTATCCTGAAAGGCTGTATAAAAATATTTTGTCAAATGGTTGAATCTATATGTCACGATCCGGAACTCCCATCGAGCCCGTGACAACCGCCGCGAAGTCTCGACAAATATTCTTCCCCCAAATGCCTTTCGAGACCTCGCAAGGCTTTTGTACCAGTATTTCCATTCCTCTCTCTTTCTTCTTCTTTTTTTGAATAATAAAATAAAATAAAAATATTAATTAAAATAATCTATTTTAATGTAAAACAATATATATATATATATATATTTTTGAAACATCAAAAATTCATTTTCTGCACATAAAAACAAAATAAATTTATACATACTGTAATATAGAAATCTGGAGTATGCAATTTAAATTACAATGACACGTGGGCCCCCAAATAACTGAGAAGGTTTACGTCTATAACCTTGCTTTCTAGGATGAAACTCCGAAATTTACTTCTCGATGCAATTGACAATCTACTGCCTATTCTGAGCCTGAAAAATGTATAGGAAGAAGGGGTGAGATTATAAAATCCCAGTGAGTAGACAAACATCATCAAAATAATCTAAAGCCGAGTAATAAGAGAATATTAAAATAATTCATCCCAACCCATATAAATAATTGGATTTCATCTAATTACTCAACATGGCTTATGCACTTTTCAAAAACTTGGCCCTTGCCAAAAATCCATTCTCGGGGATACCTCGCGAAAGCATCTTACCGAGACCGCCAAGGCTGTTTATTGTCACACACACAAACACATTTCACCTCTGACAACACAGTCGTTCCTTGGCGTTGGCTGAGTCCCACTTTCACGTGGTGGCCAGCGTGAAGTGTACTCAAATCCTACCCCGGGAGTTATCCTACGCGCCTCTCCAATCAAGGTAAGCTCAATAATTGGGAACCGTGCCCCTCTAATTAGGCTGGCCCACGGAACCCCCGTCACTGCAGTGCCCACTTTATAATCCACCAACCAATAAAATCACAATAGTATGACATGGCTCACTTAACACATTCAAGGCAAATTAAAGCAGTTCACATATTCTTTAAATCGTAAAAATAACCAGTCATACCCACATTTATCATAAGCCATTTAATGTAAAATCATGGATAAACAACACAATCATAGTATAGGTCTCCAATTACTCTATTTTTTAAATCATTATTAGATTTTTAAAAATTTTATAAAATCCCATTTTCCCATAAAACACAATAATTTTTCAATTAAACCATTTTTCCATAAAATCACACAATTAAATAAATCTACTCTAGATAATTAAGACGATAGTAAGTTTACTCACTGTACTAGGAGTACATATACTCCTATTCTCGATCTTCGGGTGTAGTCTTTTACCCGTATCAGATAGCTCACCACCTATCCACAATACATGACACAAAAAATTCAATAATTTGTGTCAAATCAATATATATTATTTCAGGCTCTTATCCATGCGTACGCACTAGATAGGGTGTGAAATGTTTGGACAATCGCTTAATCACAGTGTCCGACCTAACTCGCCTATACATAGTGTAAATTTCTAAAATCTTCAATTCAACTCCAAGTCCATCCATTTCAATTTCAATTATCCAATTATATCCACAATACCTCAATGACTGTGAATGTGGTCCAATTTATCAGTTCGGATCATAAATTACACTTTTACCCCTAATGGGTAAAAATTTCAATTTTTTTGCACCAAAAATTCCCATTAAATTTTCAACCTCATAATTCATCATTTTTCCATCTAATTCTCTTAAAATAAAGTCAACCTCATCCTCACACACCATTGGCTAGATTCGGGCTAGAGAAATTCATGGAGAAAATGAATATTTTTCTTGTTGTTTTACTCATAAACATGCTAAACTAACACTAAACACTAACATAGTTCAAAATAAAATTAATCTAACAATTTTCTCTCTCTAAACCCATATGATCAGATTTGAATCCATCATCAAAACACATAATTTAACCATGGAAAATAAGGAGAAATGCATGGAAATGATAAATCTTAAGCTAAGCTTGAAAAATCATACCTTTAAACACTTGATTCCTTGAAAAATCACACTTTTTCTTTGAATTTTCTCACTCTAGGGTTTGTTCTTATTTCTCTCTCTCTCCTGCTGGTTTTGGCTGACCCTCCCAATGAATAATTCTGGAATTTTCAAGCCATTTAATAGGCTTAATAAAATATTATTATTTTATTTACTTTTTGAATATTTTATTATTTTATTTTTTTTCTAGTCATCTTTTTGACTTTCTTTTTCTACCACTCAATCCTCTTCACTTATCCATGTCTTCCATGAAATTTCTAGACTTTTCCAAAGTTTTGGTGGAGCAAATTTTTAAAAATTACACTTTTGCCCCCGTAAAGTGAAAAATTACATTTTTGCCCCAAAAATTGAAAAATTACCAAAATGCATAATTTTCACTCCTTATACTCATATCATGCTCCATTTAATCAAATTTGATCTAAATTCTCTCGAAAAATTCAATTTCGTCCTCGGGTGGTAAAATTACGATTTTGCCCCTAGATAGTGAAAATTCCGGTTTGACTCTGAATTGATCCTCGAACTCCGAATTACCATTTTGAGTCATCCCTGTACTGTGAAACTCTTAATTTCACCTTAAAATTCCTATTTGAACTAGTTCGAGGCTTAATCGACTCAATGGTACCATTAGGGGCAATATCATCATTTAACGATTTCTCGAACTTCCTAAATATACAAACATTCTATCGAGCATGTAAATGACGTTATAATTATTTTACAAAGCAGGGTTTGACAACACTACCCCCCTTAAAAAAAATTTTGTCCCCAAAATTTCACTTATCAAACTCCAAGAAAAGATAGGGGTATTAGCTTTTATCCAATATTCAACATCTCATGTCATCTCCTTCGTTTGAGCATTCTTCCACAATCCTTTAACTATTGAGATGTTCTTTGCGTTGCTCTACCTACATCACTCATCATACATGAAATTTAAATCTTGAACCACTCAGGATCATTCTTCACTTTAGTTACCCATATTACTAATCCCTACACATGTGGGGTTGCACTTTCATTCTCATTAATGCCTCAAAGATTCATCTTTCATGTCTTATGCATTTCTGAACTCCAATTTCCACAATACATTAAGAAAATTCCATAGCGATATTCTACATAAACTCATTTATTATATTATTCTTAAAAGCTTTATTTACACTCTCAGAACTTAGTATTTACATCTCTTATCATTATCTTACATTCCCACCTAACTTTTCATTCACTTTCTCTAGGTTGGACTCGTGCTTCATCATCCATTACCGTAAAAACTTTTGTTGACGCATGAGTCAGTGGTCTGGAAGGTGGGTATAATAGGGTGTTACTTTCCACATCAGGCCGGATAGCTACTCCTTGCCTCGGTTGTGCCCCAGAGGAATCTCTCATCTGCAAGTCCGTACGAGTTGATGAAGATAGAGCAGCTACAGTCGCCTGTCCTAACTGTGGACAATTAGTTCTAAAGTGACCCGTCTGGCCACAATATAAACATCGCAAAGGCCCCCAACACACCCCGCCATGAAATCTTCCACATTCTCTACATCTATCAAAACCTCCGAAACTTTTTTCAGAAGTAGTCACTGCAGATCCGCTGAATCTCGGAGGCCTCTGCTGCATTTGTGAAAATGATGGTCGAGAGGATGTTACCGAAACAGAAGGAGCACTCCCTGAAACAAATGAGCCTTTGCTCCTCTTTAGTGGCTGACTGGAGGACATATTCAAATTTTTCCTTTTTGCCAACTCAGCTCGCATTCTCCTATTTTCATTTGCGAGCTTCTCAGCCCTTAAGGCCATTTGTACTACCTCTTTATGGGGCTCCCTACCTATCACAGTCATTCGCTCTCTTATCTCATTGCGGAGCCCTTCCTCGAAATAATCGGCCTGATCCTGTTCAGTCCTCACTAAATCAGGCACATAAGACAACAGCTCGTTAAATTGAGTCTCATACTCTTCTACAGTTAAATTCCCCTGCTTCAGACTCAAAAATTCTCTCTTCTTCTCTTTTTGATGGAAATGGGTATAATATTGACTATCAAATTCCCTCAGAAAGTCTGACCAAGTTAGGAGAATAGTGGAACGGGACTTCACCGAATTCCACCATGTACGGGCTCTCTTCTCCAATAACCTCGTAGCCACTATCAACTTCATCTCATCCTCCAATCTCATATCAGAGAGTGTCTCTGAAACCTGATTAATCCAATCCTTCGCTGTGATGGCGTCCAACTCACCCACAAAGGACACGCAACCCAGTTGTCTAGCCTCCTTCAGCTTTTTAGAAATAGAGACATCATGTGCCAATGGAACTGAAGGAGTAACTGGTGGCACTACAGGTGGGACCTGACTAGTCTGAGCCTGACCAACCATTGCGATAAAGAAGGCTGCCATTGCCTGAATTACCTCAGGAGACACGGCAGGAATGCTAGTAGGTGGCGGAGGAATCTCGACCGGTTCAGCAGCAAGTGTTGCTCGAAAAGAAGACGCAGTCGATTCCTCTCCTCTAAGGTCTGGCTGACCCTACCTAAGACGACCTCTGCCCCTCCTAGCTGATCTAGTAGGGAGTGGGCACTCACGTCGAGGAGGCATGGTAATCTAAAAAGGAAACGAAGCAAGTTTAGGTAATCTCAAACTCTACATACATGCAACTTTACCTAACCCAACTTAACTTAACCTAGTTTAACTCAACCTGGGGCCACGCAGTGTCAGTGTGAATTCTTAAAATAACTATAAAAATCAAAAACTTTAAAACCATACTTTGTTAACCAAAAGCTCTGATACCAATTGAATTGTCACGATCCGGAACTCCCATCGAGCCCGTGACAACCGCCGCGAAGTCTCGACAAACATTCTTCCCCCAAATGCCTTTCGAGACCTCGCAAGGCTTTTGTACCAATATTTCCATTCCTCTCTCTTTCTTCTTCTTTTTTTGAATAATAAAATAAAATAAAAATATTAATTAAAATAATCTATTTTAATGTAAAACAATATATATATATATATATATATTTTTGAAACATCAAAAATTCATTTTCTGCACATAAAAACAAAATAAATTTATACATACTGTAATATAGAAATCTGGAGTATGCAATTTAAATTACAATGACACGTGGGCCCCCAAATAACTGAGAAGGTTTACGTCTATAACCTTGCTTTCTAGGATGAAACTCCGAAATTTACTTCTCGATGCAATTGACAGTCTACTGCCTATTCTGAGCCTGAAAAATGTATAAGAAGAAGGGGTGAGATTATAAAATCCCAGTGAGTAGACAAACATCATCAAAATAATCTAAAGCCGAGTAATAAGAGAATATTAAAATAATTCATCCCAACCCATATAAATAATTAGATTTCATCTAATTACTCAACATGGCTTATGCACTTTTCAAAAACTTGGCCCTTGCCAAAAATCCATTCTCGGGGATACCTCGCGAAAGCATCTTACCGAGACCGCCAAGGCTGTTTATTGTCACACACACAAACACATTTCACCTCTGACAACACAGCCGTTCCTTGGCGTTGGCTGAGTCCCACTTTCACGTGGTGGCCAGCGTGAAGTGTACTCAAATCCTACCCCGGGAGTTATCCTACGCGCCTCTCCAATCAAGGTAAGCTCAATAATTGGGAACCGTGCCCCTCTAATTAGGCTGGCCCACGGAACCCCCGTCACTGCAGTGCCCACTTTATAATCCACCAACCAATAAAATCACAATAGTATGACATGGCTCACTTAACACATTCAAGGCAAATTAAAGCAGTTCACATATTCTTTAAATCGTAAAAATAACCAGTCATACCCACATTTATCATAAGCCATTTAATGTAAAATTATGGATAAACAACACAATCATAGTATAGGTCTCCAATTACTCTATTTTTTAAATCATTATTAGATTTTTAAAAATTTTATAAAATCCCATTTTCCCATAAAACACAATAATTTTTCAATTAAACCATTTTTCCATAAAATCACACAATTAAATAAATCTACTCTAGATAATTAAGACGATAGTAAGTTTACTCACTGTACTAGGAGTACATATACTCCTATTCTCGATCTTCGGGTGTAGTCTTTTACCCGTATCAGATAGCTCACCACCTATCCACAATACATGACACAAAAAATTCAATAATTTGTGTCAAATCAATATATATTATTTCAGGCTCTTATCCATGCGTACGCACTAGATAGGGTGTGAAATGTTTGGACAATCGCTTAATCACAGTGTCCGACCTAACTCGCCTATACATAGTGTAAATTTCTAAAATCTTCAATTCAACTCCAAGTCCATCCATTTCAATTTCAATTATCCAATTATATCCACAATACCTCAATGACTGTGAATGTGGTCCAATTTATCAGTTCGGATCATAAATTACACTTTTACCCCTAATGGGTAAAAATTTCAATTTTTTTGCACCAAAAATTCCCATTAAATTTTCAACCTCATAATTCATCATTTTTCCATCTAATTCTCTTAAAATAAAGTCAACCTCATCCTCACACACCATTGGCTAGATTCGGGCTAGAGAAATTCATGGAGAAAATGAATATTTTTCTTGTTGTTTTACTCATAAACATGCTAAACTAACACTAAACACTAACATAGTTCAAAATAAAATTAATCTAACAATTTTCTCTCTCTAAACCCATATGATCAGATTTGAATCCATCATCAAAACACATAATTTAACCATGGAAAATAAGGAGAAATGCATGGAAATGATAAATCTTAAGCTAAGCTTGAAAAATCATACCTTTAAACACTTGATTCCTTGAAAAATCACACTTTTTCTTTGAATTTTCTCACTCTAGGGTTTGTTCTTATTTCTCTCTCTCTCCTGCTGGTTTTGGCTGACCCTCCCAATGAATAATTCTGGAATTTTCAAGCCATTTAATAGGCTTAATAAAATATTATTATTTTATTTACTTTTTGAATATTTTATTATTTTATTTTTTTTCTAGTCATCTTTTTGACTTTCTTTTTCTACCACTCAATCCTCTTCACTTATCCATGTCTTCCATGAAATTTCTAGACTTTTCCAAAGTTTTGGTGGAGCAAATTTTTAAAAATTACACTTTTGCCCCCGTAAAGTGAAAAATTACATTTTTGCCCCAAAAATTGAAAAATTACCAAAATGCATAATTTTCACTCCTTATACTCATATCATGCTCCATTTAATCAAATTTGATCTAAATTCTCTCGAAAAATTCAATTTCATCCTCGGGTGGTAAAATTACGATTTTGCCCCTAGATAGTGAAAATTCCGGTTTGACTCTGAATTGATCCTCGAACTCCGAATTACCATTTTGAGTCATCCCTGTACTGTGAAACTCTTAATTTCACCTTAAAATTCCTATTTGAACTAGTTCGAGGCTTAATCGACTCAATGGTACCATTAGGGGCAATATCATCATTTAACGATTTCTCGAACTTCCTAAATATACAAACATTCTATCGAGCATGTAAATGACGTTATAATTATTTTACAAAGCAGGGTTTGACAACACTACCCCCCTTAAAAAAAATTTTGTCCCCAAAATTTCACTTATCAAACTCCAAGAAAAGATAGGGGTATTAGCTTTTATCCAATATTCAACATCTCATGTCATCTCCTTCGTTTGAGCATTCTTCCACAATCCTTTAACTATTGAGATGTTCTTTGCGTTGCTCTACCTACATCACTCATCATACATGAAATTTAAATCTTGAACCACTCAGGATCATTCTTCACTTTAGTTACCCATATTACTAATCCCTACACATGTGGGGTTGCACTTTCATTCTCATTAATGCCTCAAAGATTCATCTTTCATGTCTTATGCATTTCTGAACTCCAATTTCCACAATACATTAAGAAAATTCCATAGCGATATTCTACATAAACTCATTTATTATATTATTCTTAAAAGCTTTATTTACACTCTCAGAACTTAGTATTTACATCTCTTATCATTATCTTACATTCCCACCTAACTTTTCATTCACTTTCTCTAGGTTGGACTCGTGCTTCATCATCCATTACCGTAAAAACTTTTGTTGACGCATGAGTCAGTGGTCTGGAAGGTGGGTATAATAGGGTGTTACTTTCCACATCAGGCCGGATAGCTACTCCTTGCCTCGGTTGTGCCCCAGAGGAATCTCTCATCTGCAAGTCCGTACGAGTTGATGAAGATAGAGTAGCTACAGTCGCCTGTCCTAACTGTGGACAATTAGTTCTAAAGTGACCCGTCTGGCCACAATATAAACATCGCAAAGGCCCCCAACACACCCCGCCATGAAATCTTCCACATTCTCTACATCTATCAAAACCTCCGAAACTTTTTTCAGAAGTAGTCACTGCAGATCCGCTGAATCTCGGAGGCCTCTGCTGCATTTGTGAAAATGATGGTCGAGAGGATGTTACCGAAACAGAAGGAGCACTCCCTGAAACAAATGAGCCTTTGCTCCTCTTTAGTGGCTGACTGGAGGACATATTCAAATTTTTCCTTTTTGCCAACTCAGCTCGCATTCTCCTATTTTCATTTGCGAGCTTCTCAGCCCTTAAGGCCATTTGTACTACCTCTTTATGGGGCTCCCTACCTATCACAGTCATTCGCTCTCTTATCTCATTGCGGAGCCCTTCCTCGAAATAATCGGCCTGATCCTGTTCAGTCCTCACTAAATCAGGCACATAAGACAACAGCTCGTTAAATTGAGTCTCATACTCTTCTACAGTTAAATTCCCCTGCTTCAGACTCAAAAATTCTCTCTTCTTCTCTTTTTGATGGAAATGGGTATAATATTGACTATCAAATTCCCTCAGAAAGTCTGACCAAGTTAGGAGAATAGTGGAACGGGACTTCACCGAATTCCACCATGTACGGGCTCTCTTCTCCAATAACCTCGTAGCCACTATCAACTTCATCTCATCCTCCAATCTCATATCAGAGAGTGTCTCTGAAACCTGATTAATCCAATCCTTCGCTGTGATGGCGTCCAACTCACCCACAAAGGACACGCAACCCAGTTGTCTAGCCTCCTTCAGCTTTTTAGAAATAGAGACATCATGTGCCAATGGAACTGAAGGAGTAACTGGTGGCACTACAGGTGGGACCTGACTAGTCTGAGCCTGACCAACCATTGCGATAAAGAAGGCTGCCATTGCCTGAATTACCTCAGGAGACACGGCAGGAATGCTAGTAGGTGGCGGAGGAATCTCGACCGGTTCAGCAGCAAGTGTTGCTCGAAAAGAAGACGCAGTCGATTCCTCTCCTCTAAGGTCTGGCTGACCCTACCTAAGACGACCTCTGCCCCTCCTAGCTGATCTAGTAGGGAGTGGGCACTCACGTCGAGGAGGCATGGTAATCTAAAAAGGAAACGAAGCAAGTTTAGGTAATCTCAAACTCTACATACATGCAACTTTACCTAACCCAACTTAACTTAACCTAGTTTAACTCAACCTGGGGCCACGCAGTGTCAGTGTGAATTCTTAAAATAACTATAAAAATCAAAAACTTTAAAACCATACTTTGTTAACCAAAAGCTCTGATACCAATTGAATTGTCACGATCCGGAACTCCCATCGAGCCCGTGACAACCGCCGCGAAGTCTCGACAAACATTCTTCCCCCAAATGCCTTTCGAGACCTCGCAAGGCTTTTGTACCAATATTTCCATTCCTCTCTCTTTCTTCTTCTTTTTTTGAATAATAAAATAAAATAAAAATATTAATTAAAATAATCTATTTTAATGTAAAACAATATATATATATATATATATTTTTGAAACATCAAAAATTCATTTTCTGCACATAAAAACAAAATAAATTTATACATACTGTAATATAGAAATCTGGAGTATGCAATTTAAATTACAATGACACGTGGGCCCCCAAATAACTGAGAAGGTTTACGTCTATAACCTTGCTTTCTAGGATGAAACTCCGAAATTTACTTCTCGATGCAATTGACAGTCTACTGCCTATTCTGAGCCTGAAAAATGTATAAGAAGAAGGGGTGAGATTATAAAATCCCAGTGAGTAGACAAACATCATCAAAATAATCTAAAGCCGAGTAATAAGAGAATATTAAAATAATTCATCCCAACCCATATAAATAATTAGATTTCATCTAATTACTCAACATGGCTTATGCACTTTTCAAAAACTTGGCCCTTGCCAAAAATCCATTCTCGGGGATACCTCGCGAAAGCATCTTACCGAGACCGCCAAGGCTGTTTATTGTCACACACACAAACACATTTCACCTCTGACAACACAGCCGTTCCTTGGCGTTGGCTGAGTCCCACTTTCACGTGGTGGCCAGCGTGAAGTGTACTCAAATCCTACCCCGGGAGTTATCCTACGCGCCTCTCCAATCAAGGTAAGCTCAATAATTGGGAACCGTGCCCCTCTAATTAGGCTGGCCCACGGAACCCCCGTCACTGCAGTGCCCACTTTATAATCCACCAACCAATAAAATCACAATAGTATGACATGGCTCACTTAACACATTCAAGGCAAATTAAAGCAGTTCACATATTCTTTAAATCGTAAAAATAACCAGTCATACCCACATTTATCATAAGTCATTTAATGTAAAATTATGGATAAACAACACAATCATAGTATAGGTCTCCAATTACTCTATTTTTTAAATCATTATTAGATTTTTAAAAATTTTATAAAATCCCATTTTCCCATAAAACACAATAATTTTTCAATTAAACCATTTTTCCATAAAATCACACAATTAAATAAATCTACTCTAGATAATTAAGACGATAGTAAGTTTACTCACTGTACTAGGAGTACATATACTCCTATTCTCGATCTTCGGGTGTAGTCTTTTACCCGTATCAGATAGCTCACCACCTATCCACAATACATGACACAAAAAATTCAATAATTTGTGTCAAATCAATATATATTATTTCAGGCTCTTATCCATGCGTACGCACTAGATAGGGTGTGAAATGTTTGGACAATCGCTTAATCACAGTGTCCGACCTAACTCGCCTATACATAGTGTAAATTTCTAAAATCTTCAATTCAACTCCAAGTCCATCCATTTCAATTTCAATTATCCAATTATATCCACAATACCTCAATGACTGTGAATGTGGTCCAATTTATCAGTTCGGATCATAAATTACACTTTTACCCCTAATGGGTAAAAATTTCAATTTTTTTGCACCAAAAATTCCCATTAAATTTTCAACCTCATAATTCATCATTTTTCCATCTAATTCTCTTAAAATAAAGTCAACCTCATCCTCACACACCATTGGCTAGATTCGGGCTAGAGAAATTCATGGAGAAAATGAATATTTTTCTTGTTGTTTTACTCATAAACATGCTAAACTAACACTAAACACTAACATAGTTCAAAATAAAATTAATCTAACAATTTTCTCTCTCTAAACCCATATGATCAGATTTGAATCCATCATCAAAACACATAATTTAACCATGGAAAATAAGGAGAAATGCATGGAAATGATAAATCTTAAGCTAAGCTTGAAAAATCATACCTTTAAACACTTGATTCCTTGAAAAATCACACTTTTTCTTTGAATTTTCTCACTCTAGGGTTTGTTCTTATTTCTCTCTCTCTCCTGCTGGTTTTGGCTGACCCTCCCAATGAATAATTCTGGAATTTTCAAGCCATTTAATAGGCTTAATAAAATATTATTATTTTATTTACTTTTTGAATATTTTATTATTTTATTTTTTTTCTAGTCATCTTTTTGACTTTCTTTTTCTACCACTCAATCCTCTTCACTTATCCATGTCTTCCATGAAATTTCTAGACTTTTCCAAAGTTTTGGTGGAGCAAATTTTTAAAAATTACACTTTTGCCCCCGTAAAGTGAAAAATTACATTTTTGCCCCAAAAATTGAAAAATTACCAAAATGCATAATTTTCACTCCTTATACTCATATCATGCTCCATTTAATCAAATTTGATCTAAATTCTCTCGAAAAATTCAATTTCATCCTCGGGTGGTAAAATTACGATTTTGCCCCTAGATAGTGAAAATTCCGGTTTGACTCTGAATTGATCCTCGAACTCCGAATTACCATTTTGAGTCATCCCTGTACTGTGAAACTCTTAATTTCACCTTAAAATTCCTATTTGAACTAGTTCGAGGCTTAATCGACTCAATGGTACCATTAGGGGCAATATCATCATTTAACGATTTCTCGAACTTCCTAAATATACAAACATTCTATCGAGCATGTAAATGACGTTATAATTATTTTACAAAGCAGGGTTTGACAACACTACCCCCCTTAAAAAAAATTTTGTCCCCAAAATTTCACTTATCAAACTCCAAGAAAAGATAGGGGTATTAGCTTTTATCCAATATTCAACATCTCATGTCATCTCCTTCGTTTGAGCATTCTTCCACAATCCTTTAACTATTGAGATGTTCTTTGCGTTGCTCTACCTACATCACTCATCATACATGAAATTTAAATCTTGAACCACTCAGGATCATTCTTCACTTTAGTTACCCATATTACTAATCCCTACACATGTGGGGTTGCACTTTCATTCTCATTAATGCCTCAAAGATTCATCTTTCATGTCTTATGCATTTCTGAACTCCAATTTCCACAATACATTAAGAAAATTCCATAGCGATATTCTACATAAACTCATTTATTATATTATTCTTAAAAGCTTTATTTACACTCTCAGAACTTAGTATTTACATCTCTTATCATTATCTTACATTCCCACCTAACTTTTCATTCACTTTCTCTAGGTTGGACTCGTGCTTCATCATCCATTACCGTAAAAACTTTTGTTGACGCATGAGTCAGTGGTCTGGAAGGTGGGTATAATAGGGTGTTACTTTCCACATCAGGCCGGATAGCTACTCCTTGCCTCGGTTGTGCCCCAGAGGAATCTCTCATCTGCAAGTCCGTACGAGTTGATGAAGATAGAGCAGCTACAGTCGCCTGTCCTAACTGTGGACAATTAGTTCTAAAGTGACCCGTCTGGCCACAATATAAACATCGCAAAGGCCCCCAACACACCCCGCCATGAAATCTTCCACATTCTCTACATCTATCAAAACCTCCGAAACTTTTTTCAGAAGTAGTCACTGCAGATCCGCTGAATCTCGGAGGCCTCTGCTGCATTTGTGAAAATGATGGTCGAGAGGATGTTACCGAAACAGAAGGAGCACTCCCTGAAACAAATGAGCCTTTGCTCCTCTTTAGTGGCTGACTGGAGGACATATTCAAATTTTTCCTTTTTGCCAACTCAGCTCGCATTCTCCTATTTTCATTTGCGAGCTTCTCAGCCCTTAAGGCCATTTGTACTACCTCTTTATGGGGCTCCCTACCTATCACAGTCATTCGCTCTCTTATCTCATTGCGGAGCCCTTCCTCGAAATAATCGGCCTGATCCTGTTCAGTCCTCACTAAATCAGGCACATAAGACAACAGCTCGTTAAATTGAGTCTCATACTCTTCTACAGTTAAATTCCCCTGCTTCAGACTCAAAAATTCTCTCTTCTTCTCTTTTTGATGGAAATGGGTATAATATTGACTATCAAATTCCCTCAGAAAGTCTGACCAAGTTAGGAGAATAGTGGAACGGGACTTCACCGAATTCCACCATGTACGGGCTCTCTTCTCCAATAACCTCGTAGCCACTATCAACTTCATCTCATCCTCCAATCTCATATCAGAGAGTGTCTCTGAAACCTGATTAATCCAATCCTTCGCTGTGATGGCGTCCAACTCACCCACAAAGGACACGCAACCCAGTTGTCTAGCCTCCTTCAGCTTTTTAGAAATAGAGACATCATGTGCCAATGGAACTGAAGGAGTAACTGGTGGCACTACAGGTGGGACCTGACTAGTCTGAGCCTGACCAACCATTGCGATAAAGAAGGCTGCCATTGCCTGAATTACCTCAGGAGACACGGCAGGAATGCTAGTAGGTGGCGGAGGAATCTCGACCGGTTCAGCAGCAAGTGTTGCTCGAAAAGAAGACGCAGTCGATTCCTCTCCTCTAAGGTCTGGCTGACCCTACCTAAGACGACCTCTGCCCCTCCTAGCTGATCTAGTAGGGAGTGGGCACTCACGTCGAGGAGGCATGGTAATCTAAAAAGGAAACGAAGCAAGTTTAGGTAATCTCAAACTCTACATACATGCAACTTTACCTAACCCAACTTAACTTAACCTAGTTTAACTCAACCTGGGGCCACGCAGTGTCAGTGTGAATTCTTAAAATAACTATAAAAATCAAAAACTTTAAAACCATACTTTGTTAACCAAAAGCTCTGATACCAATTGAATTGTCACGATCCGGAACTCCCATCGAGCCCGTGACAACCGCCGCGAAGTCTCGACAAACATTCTTCCCCCAAATGTCTTTCGAGACCTCGCAAGGCTTTTGTACCAGTATTTCCATTCCTCTCTCTTTCTTCTTCTTTTTTTGAATAATAAAATAAAATAAAAATATTAATTAAAATAATCTATTTTAATGTAAAACAATATATATATATATATATTTTTGAAACATCAAAAATTCATTTTCTGCACATAAAAACAAAATAAATTTATACATACTGTAATATAGAAATCTGGAGTATGCAATTTAAATTACAATGACACGTGGGCCCCCAAATAACTGAGAAGGTTTACGTCTATAACCTTGCTTTCTAGGATGAAACTCCGAAATTTACTTCTCGATGCAATTGACAGTCTACTGCCTATTCTGAGCCTGAAAAATGTATAAGAAGAAGGGGTGAGATTATAAAATCCCAGTGAGTAGACAAACATCATCAAAATAATCTAAAGCCGAGTAATAAGAGAATATTAAAATAATTCATCCCAACCCATATAAATAATTAGATTTCATCTAATTACTCAACATGGCTTATGCACTTTTCAAAAACTTGGCCCTTGCCAAAAATCCATTCTCGGGGATACCTCGCGAAAGCATCTTACTGAGACCGCCAAGGCTGTTTATTGTCACACACACAAACACATTTCACCTCTGACAACACAGCCGTTCCTTGGCGTTGGCTGAGTCCCACTTTCACGTGGTGGCCAGCGTGAAGTGTACTCAAATCCTACCCCGGGAGTTATCCTACGCGCCTCTCCAATCAAGGTAAGCTCAATAATTGGGAACCGTGCCCCTCTAATTAGGCTGGCCCACGGAACCCCCGTCACTGCAGTGCCCACTTTATAATCCACCAACCAATAAAATCACAATAGTATGACATGGCTCACTTAACACATTCAAGGCAAATTAAAGCAGTTCACATATTCTTTAAATCGTAAAAATAACCAGTCATACCCACATTTATCATAAGCCATTTAATGTAAAATTATGGATAAACAACACAATCATAGTATAGGTCTCCAATTACTCTATTTTTTAAATCATTATTAGATTTTTAAAAATTTTATAAAATCCCATTTTCCCATAAAACACAATAATTTTTCAATTAAACCATTTTTCCATAAAATCACACAATTAAATAAATCTACTCTAGATAATTAAGACGATAGTAAGTTTACTCACTGTACTAGGAGTACATATACTCCTATTCTCGATCTTCGGGTGTAGTCTTTTACCCGTATCAGATAGCTCACCACCTATCCACAATACATGACACAAAAAATTCAATAATTTGTGTCAAATCAATATATATTATTTCAGGCTCTTATCCATGCGTACGCACTAGATAGGGTGTGAAATGTTTGGACAATCGCTTAATCACAGTGTCCGACCTAACTCGCCTATACATAGTGTAAATTTCTAAAATCTTCAATTCAACTCCAAGTCCATCCATTTCAATTTCAATTATCCAATTATATCCACAATACCTCAATGACTGTGAATGTGGTCCAATTTATCAGTTCGGATCATAAATTACACTTTTACCCCTAATGGGTAAAAATTTCAATTTTTTTGCACCAAAAATTCCCATTAAATTTTCAACCTCATAATTCATCATTTTTCCATCTAATTCTCTTAAAATAAAGTCAACCTCATCCTCACACACCATTGGCTAGATTCGGGCTAGAGAAATTCATGGAGAAAATGAATATTTTTCTTGTTGTTTTACTCATAAACATGCTAAACTAACACTAAACACTAACATAGTTCAAAATAAAATTAATCTAACAATTTTCTCTCTCTAAACCCATATGATCAGATTTGAATCCATCATCAAAACACATAATTTAACCATGGAAAATAAGGAGAAATGCATGGAAATGATAAATCTTAAGCTAAGCTTGAAAAATCATACCTTTAAACACTTGATTCCTTGAAAAATCACACTTTTTCTTTGAATTTTCTCACTCTAGGGTTTGTTCTTATTTCTCTCTCTCTCCTGCTGGTTTTGGCTGACCCTCCCAATGAATAATTCTGGAATTTTCAAGCCATTTAATAGGCTTAATAAAATATTATTATTTTATTTACTTTTTGAATATTTTATTATTTTATTTTTTTTCTAGTCATCTTTTTGACTTTCTTTTTCTACCACTCAATCCTCTTCACTTATCCATGTCTTCCATGAAATTTCTAGACTTTTCCAAAGTTTTGGTGGAGCAAATTTTTAAAAATTACACTTTTGCCCCCGTAAAGTGAAAAATTACATTTTTGCCCCAAAAATTGAAAAATTACCAAAATGCATAATTTTCACTCCTTATACTCATATCATGCTCCATTTAATCAAATTTGATCTAAATTCTCTCGAAAAATTCAATTTCGTCCTCGGGTGGTAAAATTACGATTTTGCCCCTAGATAGTGAAAATTCCGGTTTGACTCTGAATTGATCCTCGAACTCCGAATTACCATTTTGAGTCATCCCTGTACTGTGAAACTCTTAATTTCACCTTAAAATTCCTATTTGAACTAGTTCGAGGCTTAATCGACTCAATGGTACCATTAGGGGCAATATCATCATTTAACGATTTCTCGAACTTCCTAAATATACAAACATTCTATCGAGCATGTAAATGACGTTATAATTATTTTACAAAGCAGGGTTTGACACTATACCTATCATTTTCCTTAAGAAACATATAAAAACTTGCTAAAATGAATAATAAAATCATGCATACTCTAAGGGGGAGCACATACTTAGGGGGAAAATCCTCATTTTGTGCAGAATAAAAAAGATCTAATAGACATTGTGCTGGTAATCAAGGAATATTTTGTCATCATAAAAAATGGGGAGATTGTTGGCTCTATTAGTTTTTGATGATAATAAAAAATTCTTACTCATTTTTATCTAACTATGCTACTTAAGCGCGCAAGATGAAAAATGTATGCCAATAATAAATTGATCACTAAAAAGCAAATATCAAATCTCATAAGAATGAGGAGCCAAAATTGAATCATAAAATAGAAGCTTCTTAGTTGGATAAAGAAGGGAGTTAGTCAACTAAAACTCAAGAATTAAGATGGCCGGTTCAAAAACAAAGATGACTTAATCGACTAAGAAGTATTTTTAGTTGACTAAAAACCTACTATTAGAAACTGGGTTTAGAAATTGAGACGACTTAATCGACTAAGAAGCATAATTAGTCGACTAAGAGCTTACTATCAAAAACTGGATTCAGAGGCAGAGACGACATAATCAACTAAGAAGCATAGTTAGTCGACTAAGAGCATTCTATCTGAAGATTTGAATTTGAATACTAGAAGACAGATTAATGGCTACAACTGCTCCAAACTGTTTCCCAATGGTCAGAAACTGTCAAACATCCATCAGAGTTGGTTTTTCAAGTATAAAAACCCTCCTCAATGGCTAAGAACATATCCAAGGCTTCCAAGACCAAAAAGAGCTCAAAGATAGCAAGAAATTCTCTATATACTTTCTGCATTTCTCTCCAATCTTTGTAATTGAGATAAGCACTTCACTTTGTACCATTCAGATCAGGTTAGTGATCATAGGTACATCCTTATTTCTTTCTCCTTGAATACTTAGAATGAACGAGTCACTCTAAGGGGTTTATTCAAGCTTGGGTTAGCTTGATTGAGTGTATAGGTTCTAACTCAGCCTAGGAAAGTTAGTTTTGGATTATGGTTGATCTCGAGAAAAACCATTATTAAAGGTTGTGGCTTAGCTTGTGAAAAGCTATTGTAAAAGCTTGGTGGAAGCTTGAGAATTTCACTGTTTTTAGTGATTTGGTTTGAAAAATCCTTGGTTGAACAATCAAGGTAATGGATGTAGGTCTTTAATCGAATCACTATAAATCTTTAAGTATTGTCTTCGTTGTTTTATTTTTCATTTTCATTCTTTCTAAAATTGTTCCTTCATCTTGCATCAAATTTTCTCATCATTAATCTTCAATTTGCCCCCAATTCAAAATCAAGTGTAGTAAAAGCCAAAAAGTGTTATTCACCCCCGCTCTAGCACATTTTTTTAGGACCAACAGCCATATCCCTTCATCTCTAAGCATACTCTTTGAAACTTTCTGTATTCTTTTTTTTCAATATTTTACAAGGAAAGTCTATCTAGAGCCATATCCTTGACATGCCTATATTGAGCTATAAAAGCTCTAGCGAGGTTCTTCCAAGACTGAATTTGATTCTTATCCAATTTGACATGCCAAGAGCTTATCATTATTTGTATGAGTAGCCATTCGTCGACAATACATGGTAATATGAGCCATTAGACATTTGGGTGGAGTCACCAGATCAAGCACCAAACACAATTCTGTAGCATCGATAGTGGTATAAACGTCTAATCCTTCAATAACTCTAAGTCACTCCTCTAAATGATCATACTTTTGTTATGCCCTTCAAACTGCCTTCAACTTTTCTTTCTCCTTAGGGTCATCCAAATCTGGCACTATAATTGAATTATAAGAGTTGTCACTCGAAGTTGGCATAACATGTCCTTGGGCCGTTGTTTGACCCATGGGTGGATATGTTTCAATTGATGTTTTTGGCATCTTGTATGCCTATATTTGGGGTGGAGTGGATAAGGGCTCCCTTCTATCATCATCTAGTTCTTAGAAGTTGACTTAGAAAGAGCTCCTTCTAGTAATAGCAACCAACCAATCATGAAGGCTGGCAGAGCCAGGGGCACAAAAAATCATTAACTCAAGTTCCAACAATGAAATTCTCCATTTTCACTTGACAATAATTCCAAAAAAAATTTGGCTGGAATGGAAATAGGAGGGAGGGTGGGCATTAGGAGCAGTTTTATTGATAGTATGGACGCTGTTTTAAGTATAGAGCAATAGGTTCTTTCACTATCTTTTCCTTTACCGATCATTATCTTTATTAGCCTTCTTAATTTGTCCATTATTTCCCTTTGAGTCTTTTTGATCTTATCAATCCAACTTACAAATGACGAACATGTTGCCTTGGAGTTTTCGATGGTCAAGTTATTCTTTAACCTTTTTATGTACAATAAACATGGATTAGAATGTGCTTATATTATGATGATTAGATGACTGCATGTATGAATGTTTATGAATGAATGATGCACAAGTGAATGTGTTTCGAGGTATTCATTACATAGCAAGTATTGGTGAGAAAAAGTTCTTTATTAATCTCAAAGATTGTTTACATCCATTTCCATCCCTAATACAATTTAGAAAAAACGAAGAACTTGTTGATACTGATCGAATGCCTTGGCTAAAAAGTCAATCATGCATTGCCCACCTGTTCCCATTAGGTGAACTTTTCCTTTAAGGATTTCCACCTTATCAGCCACATCTCTTGCCACAAAAGCCACCTTGGAGATTTGTCTTGCAAGATGCTCGACTTAGGCTTGTTTCTTTAAAAATTTACGTTACCACACCTCAATTTTATTCCTTATTCTTGCATATGCTTGAAGTGAATGGCATTCCTTCTAAATTGAGTCATACTCCCTCTAAAGTGTTCAAATAGCATGCTCGAGTTGATCACTCTTTCCGCGAAGTACTTGTTAACTCCTTGTTGGATATGTAGCTTATGTCCTAAACCATGAATAGAATCTTGGAGAACATTCTTCTGTTCCTCTATTACTTGGCATTTTGCTTGCAACCTTTCATTTTCCTTTCATAGCACATTAAGCTCAACAATCACTGATTCAAATGTATTACTTAGTCCATCAAACATGTTTTCCCATGCCTTTTTCTCTATATACAATTATTTAATCTTTTTTTTATCTTGCTTGGCTTGACCCATCAATTTTTCTATTTTTCTCTTGAAGTTTTTTGTTCTCTTGTTTCAATCTATTCCTCTCAACCTAAAGCTGTAAATTAGTAAAAGGGACATCTCGAGATTTTGAATTGAATGAACAAATAAAATTAGATTGGGGAGGCAGCATGATGTTTTTAATCTACATTCATGCCATACCAAATATTGTAGTGTAACCTTATCACTAAATCTTCTAGCTTGTTTCCATGCCTTAACAATCTTCTTAACTTTCTTTGATGACCTTTGCCCACCATAAGAAAACTCAATTTGATCAAGCTTATGTGTCATTGGGAAAAATTTTTCAGACCCCATTTGTCTCTATACCATAAGTGGGGCATAACTTATTGCGCCTTATAATCCTAAGAGAAGAATTGACATATCATTTCCATAACTTTGGTTGAAGTGCCATCCATGGTGCTTTCCATAGCATTTGTTGTCTCGTAAAGTTTATAGTCTCGAGATCCATTCTTGTTTGAATTTTGGTTTTGGCCATTCACTTTCACAAAATTTTTAATAGGAATACTGGTGGAGAGATATGGTGCTCAAAACTTACTCTTTTCACACTCGAAAAGGGTTTTAATCTATACATGCAATAGTTGTGCACATTTAATCAAACGCCCTTTCCTTTCCATTGACAGTAGCTTAGTGATATAAAAGTCCCTACTAAAATTGTTATTGATGGATTAATTTTGTTTTCAACCTACTCGAAGAAATCCACCATTACTACTTCGATATGTCCTAAAACCTTTGGAAAGAGAACCATCCCATAGATTGCTAATGCCATAATACTCATGCTTGTTTCATCTTCTAGATGTTTCATGATGCAAGTATGAAGAAATTTCCATGGAATAAAAACACTATCTCCTTTTTGTTTAACATTCATGTCAACTTCTTGGACACTCATTCTCATGATTTTTGCAATCTTTTTTAGATAACCTGTCCGTTGACTTCTCAAGTAATTCTTGTATGCACTTGAAAGGTGTATGCAAAGTAAGGTCGAGTATTCTTCAATTGTTGGCATCATATCCACTTCATTAAAGACAAAACATTTGTATGAAGGATCCCAAAATTGAACGATAGCTCTAATAGTCTAGTCATCAATAGGTATGTGAATGAGTGATGTAATATGCCCATACTTCTTCTCAAATTCTTGTCGTTTAGATTATCTCCATTGATTCCAAATGTTGATCAAAATCTGTGAGGTCATTCTGCCTCCTTGGTCATTTTTTGTTTCCTAAACATATCCCTCCTTCAAACAATCACCCTCTACATGTTGGATCTGTTTTGATCGAATCTTAATGTCTTAAGTCCTCTTCACATATGTCAAGGGTAGATACGAAGAGAAGTAGTCGTTTTGTGGATGCAGCTAGGGTTTTTTCTACCATACTCTATAACATAAAAATACCTCTATCTGAAAAATGATGTTAATGCATAATCATGAAACAACCATAAAAAAAAGTTCAATAGGTATTTACATAGCAAAAAGCATCCTTTCATGTGTACCTACATGGGTGTTCTTTTATGGGTTTAGCGAGGCTTTTCTAACGCTTAGCCCTCAATGGTTTTCTATATGCTGAGCAGAGCATAGTTTCACACAAAACTAAAGGTTCCTAAATTGCTCCTTACTGTCATCCATTCGGAACTAGTAAGTCACCCCAATCTTCACCATTACAGGCTTCCAACGAAAAGGATTCAATTTAAGTCGAAGTATTTCATGTGCCCACATAGAGGCTACCAACTCACGAGAGTAGGGTACTCTACTTCCTCCTAAATGAGACAAATCTTAAGTATAAAGCTCATACATGTATGCAAACATGTGTGTGAAGGGACGTACAAATCTTTTATCATCCATAAGTAAAATAAAATACATAATCAAAGGAAGCAAAGTAATGTTAGATTAATGAAAATGAATTAGCATATCAAATTAAAATGAACTAGTCAAGGCTTAATATGTCACATAATTAATTATTGGCTTCACTAGTGGAGTCGCTAAGCTATCATAAAGTATGAGTCTTAAAACTCAATCATTTGACATAAAAAGAGTCGCCATAAATCTTTTTTTGTTTGGTGTGATTAACCACTTAATTGAATCTATTTTCCTAATAAGGTCTTAGGCTTAACTTAAGTTTATTAAAAAATATGGTTCCAATTTACGAAACTGATTAGGTTCTAAAATACAATTACATGTGAGGAAGAGATTAGCACTCTCACAACGCCTATTCAAAATGGTACTTAATTAATTATGTGTTTTCTTTTTAGCCTTAATAAATTAATTTTGTTTTGATATTCTAGTTTATTTTTCTTAATTATTTCTCCAATTTATTATAAATAAAATGTTCTCTACTATTGAATTTTTTTCCTAAATTTCCCAACATTTTTGGTAAAATTTAAAAAGATTTTCTCACCTAAAAATTTTCAAGAAAATTATCCTTTGAAACATTCTTGAAATTCCATCATCAGAGGACTTCCATTTATTTTATATTAAACATTCATTATTATTTTACAAAATCTAAATTATTTATTTGTCTATGTTCTTATTAATTACTTATAAAAATAAACCTTTTTGGTAAAAATATTTATGGGATTTACCCCCAACCTTTATGGTAAGGTCCCATAATTATTTTTCCTCTGAAAATTTTAAGAAAAAATGCCCTTGCAACTTTCCTTAAAAATTCTTTTTAAAAAATTTATTTTTAAATAAGTACGTACTTTTATTATTTTATAATTTTTATTCTACAAATTATGGTCGTAAGAATTTTATCCTAACCTAATTATGACCTAAAACAAAATTTTATTTTTGTTATATTAACAAAATAAAATAAATAAATGAACATGAACATAAATAAATAAAAGAAAAATCATGAATGTTCAAGCCCATACTTAGTACGTGAACCAAATAATTAAATGAGAATGAGCTTGGTCAAGTGGGCTGCAATCAAATATCCAAGGGTCCAAGCAAGATGGTTTTGGACAGTTTACCAATCTAATAACCTAAGAAGCAGGCCTAATAAATGGGTTTAATCAAAATTGACATGTGGCAACCAACCCAAAGTCTAAATGCTCCATTATAAAAAATACATCATTTCACTAAGGTATAAAATCCCATCTAAAAATACCTAAGCCACTTTCCTCAATTTTTTCCCTCTCTAATGCTGATGCTCCCCCTTTCTCCCTCTAAAAAAAACCTCTTTTCAAAATTTTGCTCATTGAAATCTCTCTTACCGCTGCACTCTCCACCACCAGGTGCCATTCACCGATGTCGAAATCTTACCAAAATTCACCCCTAAAACTCTTTCAAGCCGATCTTTCTTTTAATTGGACTTGTTTTCTCTAAAGCTATCCAGAAATTCTTAAATTTAAATCGAAAAACTTTCAAAACCCAAAAAAGGAACACTTTTTTTGCTAATTTTTCTTGTGTAATTTTTCTTTTTTCCTCCTTGTATGTTATTGCGTTTTTTGGGGTTTTTATAGGTGTTTTCTTAGAATCTTGATTTAATTACAAATCTTTGATTTTATTTTATTCCGTGGGAGGAGTTTTTGGTATAAACCTTTCGATTTGTGAAAGGTTTTAGGGATTCCGTTAATCTTTTACCTTTTTTAATTGATCATTTTTTTTTAATCTTCCTTTCCTTTTTTGTTGTTTTTATTCCAATTTTTCTGATTTTGATTTGCTTTCTTTTTTGGTTTTGTTTGATCTTTGTTTTGCCCTTTTTTCTTATTTGTGGGCTTACTAGCCCAACATCATTACCTTATTGAATTTTGACCCATTTGGTTTAAGAATCCATTTGGATTATAAACGAATCTTTCCTAAGGCTCAAGGATCAATCAAAATAAAAATGAAAAATACCAAAAATAAAATGGAAAGAAAAAAGAAAAGAAAAGAAAAAAAGAAAGAGTAGAGAAGAAAAAAAATTGACTCCCTGAAAAATATGGTGTTTACACCAAAGCATTTTTTCCTATTTAATTTATGAGAAAAAAATGGTTTGTTAACACTCACCTGTACTTGGCAAAGTTTCTTCCTCTAGTTGTCATGAGAAGTAGAAGTATCCAAAAAACAACTAGAATGCTACAATTTCTTAATCCTAAATAAATAAGCAACCATAATTCAATAAATAAACTCTTTACAATCAAATCCTATGAAATCGAACATTTTCTAGACAAAGAAATTAAGCACGACCAAAGAACGCAATTAAAGCTTCATATGAACATGATGACGACATATTTCATGAAGATTTTTGACCTATTCAAATTTGTATGCACAGTTCCCTTATTTTTCTAACTTAGGTGCTTATACTAGATTCTGTGAACAAGTTCCATTTGACTTTGCTATAATTAATGGTCTTGCTTTGAATAATAGTGTCTACTACTTTATGAAGTTAATCTCTTCATTTTCATTTGCAAATCCTTCTAATTTTAGGAACTCAAGTTTTTCGAGTTCAGTGATCATTTCATCACCTGGTATCTTTTTTGTGCTTGTCATATATATTATAACTTTTGGGATCAATCTGCAAGTTTGATCAGTAGGTTACAAAGAGTTTTGAAGAGAATATATCAAAATTTGTGCATTAAATGGTTGGAACGTTGTCAATTCTACCATCACACTCATTGAAATGTTTCACCTTTACAATCTCAACATTTATATGAAGAAAATGGAAAGACTTACAGTTATAAAGTCTTCTCAGCCTATGACAGAATTTCAGAAAGAAGAGTAGGGAATTAACATTGGATCTCTCAACTGTATAATTAATCCACCACAGCTCTTTTAGCCTTTGCAAACAAAACCTACGCAAGCTATTGAAAGATATCCAGTACCTGTAGATGAATGCATGCAAATAGGTACAAAACAATTGATCAAATATTGAGCCATGTGTAGTTAAAAGTATAGAAGCCAGTAAATTATGTTTAGGAGAGGACAATTTATAGCCTAATACTCATTTCAGAATCTAAGTTTGTTTGAAAACTTAATGTTTAAAGGAGTGATCAAATTAATTGAACATACCTCAAAAACCCATATATATAATGTAAGTGATTTAACAAATTGTATACTCTTGCTTGAGATGAAGCTATCATTATCTATGGCATGTTTGAACCCTAGCCTTCGTCTGAAGTCAAGCATGGCATCGTCCAGGTTAAACCATCTACCAAAAGGATTGTATTTGGAGGAAACTTTAAACTAGAAAAACCTTAATCTGCCTCAATATCGCAAAGACCTTAAACAGGAACCCAAAATAGAAATGTTCTAATTGTGGACAACTTAAGACAATCAATTTCTAAAGCCCTGCAGCATCTTTCACATCTAAAGATTGTAACCCACTACATTTTGCGATAGTCAAGCTATCAAGAAATGGGAATTTCGACACTATATATGTAAGTGCTTTACTTGAAAGTTAACTTACTGATATAAGATGCAAAGTTTCTATTTTGAATCTATAAGAGGATAATCGGTGGCGGGGGAAGGCAATGGATGGTTTGGCTACAATAACTCATTAGAGTTATAAAGAAATGGCTATTGATCATGTAATGGACAATTCAAATTCAACAACCAATTAAATAACCTTGGATTTTCTTATCTAAAAGCAAAGAAATCAAGGTGAAGTGTGTAGTTTGGTGCAATGGTGACTAAAAGAATCTACTTTGGCCAAAGTCAAATTGAAAACCCAATTTGTTTCTTGGTCGATGGAGTTTAGTAAAATCATTAAGAAAGCTCAATACTGTAACAGCAGCATCTTCCAAGGTCCATCATGCATGTAAGCCATTAAAGACTTTTTCCATAGGTATTTCCATTAAGTATAAAGGAAAGTGGTTCTAACAGCAAATTCAAAAGGGAGCAAGGAAAGAATGTGGCGAAAAATGTCATCAAGTAAACGATTAATCAAATCATTAGGATCTAAATTCCTGAAAAATAAGATTGATCTAAAAAATGGTTTCACTAAAATTTTGCCTGATCCAACTAAATTGTAAATAAAAAGAAAAGGTGAGACAGTTCTTACTTGGCAATATTTGTTATGTAATTGATATCGTCATGATCATGCTCCATCACTTGATGCCTCATTTGATAGAAATGAATGATTTAACAAAGAATGTTGTTAGCTAATTAAACTATTGATAAAATCAACACCTTCAAATATCTGTTCAAATACAAGATTGATTTATACAAATGTTCAAATTGGTTTGACCAGGTTATTTTTCACTGTTTCTTGGCTTATTACAAGACATTCATGCTCTTTCTCTCTTGATGATTCTTCTAAATACCGCAGCCTACTCTTCTTTCCTCACGTTTTGCTTCTTTTGAACTTTTAGATGTTTGCCAAAGTAAAACCTGTTGGCAGGTCATTATTAATTACTTATTAAAATATATATTTTGGTTAAGACTATGATCTTTCTTGAGAAGAATTTGGACTGTATAAAGTCACTTTAAAATAGCATGGTGCCTTTTCCATGATTAATTAAATGCAAGTAAATTGACTTTGATTAGAGAGACAAAAGTTTTCAAGGAAATTCCTAATAAACGATGGCTTAATTACGTCCACTTGAAACATTAGTTTTCTTTGCTTCTATTTTGCCCGCCATATAAACAAATCCTACAAAACAATATATATTTGTACACCTTTTAATGTACAACAAAGAATAATGGACATTCAATATTTGGGCTTAGAAAGGATTACTTTGCTACTCAGTTCACTCTATGAACCATACCATTTCATTAGAATTTAGGAGATATTAAATTAAATTAGACACCTGTATAAGTGCGTGTGTATGCATGCAAACGTGTATATATATTGCTTCATTTTTTCCTTGTTCCCTTGGTTGGCTAATTTTCTTTTAACTAGATTCCTTGTTTCTTTAAATTTGAGGGAATTCCAATTTGGAAGAAAATTCTAGGGAAGCTAGATTTTCCTGAGTCTTGGCCTACTAAGCTTAAGCTAGTTTGGATAACAATAACTATTTTGGGTTTAGCTTAAGCTTAAGAAAATTCTACTTGTGTTCTAATTTTTGGGTTTTATTATTCATAAATATAAAACATTATCAGTATATATAATGGTTACAAAAGGTTGAAACTTTAACCTTACCTTGCATGACATGTTTCTTTAATTTGGCACATTTTCATGACAATTATTCTGCATGTTTAACAATCAGCTCTTGCTAATTTTGTTTTGCACTTTGTTTTTAGTTAAGCAGTCATAAAAGGAAGCTCATATTCTTCTAATTCCAATGATACAACCTTGAGCTTGTGTTTTCCACTTCTTGAGAAAGAAATTAATTATATGAGATAGTTAGAACTTCATATGAACAAGATCTTGACATGTTTCATGGGAATATTTAACCTCTTTAAACTTGTAAGAATCCTTCCCTTCTTTTTCAAGCCTGTTGAAAAGCAATTATCAATATGGAAGTCAAGCCACTAGAAGTACTAGCGAAAAGCAACAACTTTGAAGGTTAAAGAAAGTCTCTAAGAAATAAAACGTTGCCATCTTTGACTGAAAATGCTAGTTGCAAAAACACTAGTCTATTGTGTTGTTTTTATCTTTACCATTAGTTGTGTTTAAAACGTTCTTAGTCATGTCGTTTTGTTTTATTTCTAGTTTGTTGTTCTTATATGCACCACAATTTGGTTTCTTTTCTTGTTTCTGGTGTATGTGAAATGCCACATACTTTGATATAGTGACAAATAAAGCTTATCGGATGTGAATTGAGGCATAATAAGGTATTTTGAGAACCAAAGAGATAAGATAAAATTTTTAGAATAAAATAATATTTTATTAATGAAATAATATTAAAATATTAATATTTAGTCGGATGTCGAAATCAGTCATGAAGAAGGATCATATGGTTGATCCAAGTGGGGGAGAAGATGTCAAGCCTGACTCTATAAAATACTTGTCATGACATGTATGTGATTGACTGAATGTTTACATGCTAGGAGAGTCCCGAAAAATCGACAAAAGTAGGTATTGTACCTAGAGGTACAACAAAGTTGATTTAAGTCTCGAACTAGATCAAATAGAAAATTTAAGGTGAAATTAAGAATTTTAAAGTCCCAGGATGGTTTAATATGATGATTCGGAGTTCGAGGATCAATTTGGAGTCAAATCGAAAATTTCACTATCTAGGGGCAAAATAGTGATTTTGCCACTCGATGACAAAATGGGAAAAAATTTTCAAAGATTTTGATCATATTTGACTTATTGGAGTATGATTTGAGGTTGAGAAGTGAAAAATTATAATTTCGGTATTTTTCATAGTATAAGGGTAAAATGGTAATTTTGTCACCCCAGGGGTAAAATTATAATTTTCCACCACCAGGACACTTGTCTAGCACATGAATTTTACCCAATTTTATCATGGATAATTGAAGGAATTTATATGGTGGAGAGAGAAAGCTTAATAGTTAAGAAATAAAAATGGACCAATAAAATGGTGACACATGGCATATTTATAACCATTAAATATTTAGCTTTAAAATTAACACAAATCAGCCCATTTTCTCTTCATATGGCCGGAAAAAGAAGAACAAAGGAGGAAAGGAAAAAAAACAAGAACCCTAGGTGGGAAAATTGAAGAAAAAGTGTGGGATTTCAAGGGATTAAGCTAATAAAGGTAAAATTTCTTGATTTTGACTTGTGATTTACACTACCCATGCTTTCTTTTTCATTTTTCATGGTTAAATTTCATATTTTCATGGTGAATTCATGGCTGGTTGGAATGGGTATGGAGAGAGAATGAAGTTGGATTGATTTGATTCTAAGTTATGTTAGTGTTTTTAGTTAGTTTATCATGTCTAGAAAGAAACCAATAAGAAAAAAAATTCATTTTTTCCCATTACCCATCATTGGCAGAATTTTCTAGGAAGGATATTATGGCTGAAATTGATGATATTTTATGATATTGATGTTTGGTGTGGCTAGAAATTAAATGGAAAATTTTGGTGTGAAAATTTGAATTTTTGCTTAACATATAGAAATGTATGATTATTGATCCGGGACTAATAAATTGAATCTCATTCACAGTCACTGAGGTAATTTAGGTATAATTGGAGTGTAGAAAGTGAGAAGAATTGATTTGGAGTTAAATTGGAGATTTTATCCGATTAGACCGAGTATAGTGTGACTTAGGTCGAATATCACATTTAAGTGATTGATCGGACATTTTGCATTCCATATCATGCATTAGTAATCTAAATTAGTTCAATTTTGATTTAGTACCAATGTAGTAAGTTTCTCGATTTTGTACTGTGTCAAGGTGGTGAGTCATCCGACAAAGGCAAGAAAATTGTACCCGAGGATCGATAATCGAAGTACTTTAGAAATTCGACTTCCGAAATAGTGAGTAACCTTACCATTATTTTCATTATCTAAAGTATGTTTTTAATCGATTTTTATGAAAGTTTATGAAAATGAGTTTAAATGGTAAATTTTAGGTTTATAAACAAAATGAATTTAAATAAAAAATTTTTATAAATTGTCTTGAAATTGAATAATGATTTTGAAAAATAGAGTAATTGGAGACCACTTATTATGTTGTAAAAATTTATGATTTGAATCAAATGGCTTATGACAATATTTGCATGAATGGCTGAATTGATATTTGTGTTAAAATATATGAAATGTGTATTTAGCCTTGAAAGGCTGTGAATTACAATAATTGTCATATCATGTTATCAAATTTTATTGTATGGTGGGTTTAGCTTGCTGCAGTGGGTGGGTTTCCGTGGACTAGCCTATTAAAGGGGCACGGTAAACCCTTTTATATTTTACCTCGGTTGGAGAGGCGAGTAGGGTAACTCCCGAGGTAAAACTTTTAGAGTTCACTTCACGCCAAACCACCACGTGAGGGGGAACTCGGCCAACGTCAAGGAACGACTATGTTTTCAAAATAAAAACATGATTTATGCGTATATGACTTTCTAATAGCCTTGGCGGACTTAGTTGGGATAGCCCTCGGCCAATGTATCTTTAAATAACTGAGTATGATAATAATTTTTGGCATGAGCCAAGCTTTTTAAGAAATTCATAAGCCATACTAATTACTTGATTTAAATAAATTGATTTCATTTGGTTGAAATAAGTTGAAAAATGATAAATCACAGTTTGATGAAATGTTTTAATAGTCTCCTTTTACTCACCTTTAGATGTTTTAAATGATATTTGTTTACTCACTGGGATTATATAATCTCACCACCCTCCTTTCCACTCATTTCAGGCTCAGAACAGTTAGTAGATAGCTCATTTCATCGAGGATTACAATTGGACAAGCATCCTCAAAATATGTAGGTTTATCTCTCTAGATACTTTTGGTCGTTCGTGGGCCCACATGTCACTACAAAATTTAATTTTGTATTTTGATTATCTGTATTACAATAAATATGAATTTATTTTGCTTTTTTGCTGTAAAAATTAATTATGCAGTGTTCTAAAAATATTATTTTGTGAGAAAATTGAATATTTTATTCAATATTTTTATTTTATTCTACTAGTTATAATTTCATTTTAAATGAAAGTTTTATACGTTTAAATTTATTTTTGATTATGAATTATGTGTTTTATACTTGCATATTACATTTTTAACTGGTTTCGAAACTTTTGAGGAAAAATGACTAAAATGCCCCTATGAGACAGAAATCATTTTTCTTATTGATTTCAGTTGAAAATAGTTTAAATTCTTTTAGGACATGATATTTGGTAATGGTTGCTCACTGGGGAAAAGAGAAACTGATAATAAAGCCTTGCGAGATTCCGGTTGACAATTTGAGTAATGAGTGTCGATTGGGACAACGCAGAGGTTGTCACGGGCTCGATGGGAGTTCCGAGTCGTGACAGTATGGCTCAACGGCCATGTCTGTTTCTTTTCATCTTATCGTTAAGCTGCTCATTGATTACTGTGCAAATGCTTCCTAGATCTGGTTTAGTCTCCCTAAACTAAATTTTGAGAAATATTGTTATTGAGAGAATATAAATACAAATTAAAAAAATGAATTGGGGCTTGATGGTCATTCATTTTTTCTATTCAACATTGTCTCTCTTCTTTTTCTTTTCTGTTTTCCTATTTTTCAACTTCTCCCTTAACTTTTCCAAAAAAACTTAGCTTCATTTTTCTTTAATTGGTATCAAAGCTCATTTAGTGATCTTAAGGGACTACAAACAAAAATTTATCATGACTTCAAGCTTCAACTTATCTGCTCCACTGAGGTTCACTAAAGAGAATTATTGTGTGAAGATGGAGTCTTATCTCAGGGTTTTTACACTTTGAGAAGTTATGTAAATTAATGAAAAACTTGTTCAGAGGAGTGCTACTCCAACCCTTGCTCAGATTAGGCAATTTGAGGAGGATAAATCAAAAAGGTATAAAGCTTTGTCATGCCTACATTCAACTTTATCTGATGAAATATTTGTTAAGGTTATGCATTTGAGAACTACTAAATAGGTTTGGGATTATTTGAGGGATGAATTTTTTTGAAGTGAAAGAACTAGGCAGATTCAAAGATTTAATCTCACTCAAAAATTTAAAATGCTTAGAATAGAGGATAATGAAAACATTAGAGATTTTTTTGGAAAAGTGATGGGACTAGTGAATCAATTGAGATTATTAAGAAGGGAAATTACAGAGAAAAGATTAATAAGCAAAATGTTAGTTATCCTACCTAAAAAGTATGAATCTAAGGTGTCTTGGTTAGAAGACTGAAGGGATTTGGCTTAGCTTACATTTAAGGAGTTAGTTAATGCATTAGAAGTTCTTGAACAAAGGAGGGCTTTCAGGTAGAGAAATGCAACTGATTTTGTCGTATTTGCCAAGACTAAAAACTTGAAAGTGAGTGGAACTAGCACTAAGAGTGGTTCAACTGATAAGAAAAACAAAAGGAAAAAGACTAGAGATAATAAGCAAGGAGATCAAAAAGGGAGTTTCCACCATGTCAATATTGTAAAAAAAACCAATCACACTAAGAAAAATTGTTGGTTTAGACCTAATGTTAAATGCAAGGCATACAATCAACAAGGGCATGTGGAAAAAGTGTGTAAGAATCATTCTAACATGAATGAAAAAGCAGCTGTTGCAGAACATGTGGATGAAGATACTGATAAGGTTTTGTTTATGGAAACTATTGGGGAAGATTCAAGTAAAACTAATTTTTGGCTATTGGATAGTGCTTTCTCACATCATTTGATAGGTAACAAATTTCTATTTACTACACTTAATGCTAAGTTAATGTGTAAAGTGAAGATTGGATATGGTAATTACCTAGATTTACTTGGAGGGGTAATGTTAGTGTTGAAACTGCTTTTGGAAGTAAATGTTTAAGTAGTGTGCATTATGTTCCTTATGCCAATCACAACCTGTTGAGTATGGGACAGTTGGCTAAAGAGCACTATGCTTTATTGTTTAGAGATGATGTTTGTACTGTGATTAACCCTCAGGAAAATGAAATGTTCACTGTTGCTATGAAGAACAATTGTTATCCACTCTATTTAGCTAATACATCTCACTTGGTTTTTTATAATGAATTGGATATGTTTGAGATTTGGAACATGAGACTGGGTCATGTAAACTACAATTCCTTGTCTCTTATGTTTTTAAAGAATCTAGTGGAAAGCTTACTAGGAATCTCAAAACCAGATAAGCTTTGTCAAGCTTGTCGATTTGGAAAGCAATCAAGGAAACCTTTTCCTAAAGAAAGCAGATGGAAGGCTACCAGAAAGCTTAAGTTGGTGCATATAAACTTAAATGGACCAAGGAAAACCCCTTCACTCAACGGCAGTAGGTTCCATATAATTTTCATAGATGACTTCACTAAGTATTGCTAGATATACTTCTTGAAGCAAAAATCTGAGACATTGAGCTACTTCAAAAAGTTTAAGGCTACAGTTGAGAATTTCTCAAGACTTTGAGAAATGACAATGGGAAGGAATACACTTCAACTGAATTTAAGCAATATTTAGAATCTCTGGGAGTTTAGCATTAGTTAACCATTCCATATAATCCTCAACAGAATGGTAACATTGAAAGAATGAATAGAATTCTGGTTGAGATAGGAAGATGCCTACTGTTTCAGATGAATGTCCCAACGGCATTTTGCGCAAAAGTTGTGAATACAGCTAACTATATTTTGAACAGAGTTCATACCAGGGTTTTGGATAACAAAACTCCACATGAAATGTGGTTTGATCATAAAGCAAGTGTTTCTCACTTAAAAACTTTTGGTTGTGTATGTTATGCTAAGGTTTCAAATGCCAAGAGGACCAAGTTTGATCCAAAGTCTGCTGTAGCAGTGCTAGTTGGATATAGTGAGGTATCAAAAGGCTACAGACTGTATGATACTAAGTTGAAGAAAGTATTTGTGAGCAGGGATGTGGTGTTTGATGAGGGCTAGAGTTGGAATTAGTCAAGTGCATGAGTAGAAAAGTTTGATTTTGCAACTGCAACTGATGATGTTTTAGTTCAAACTAATACTGATGACCAATCTAACTTAGTGGATGAAAGCAAAGCTGTAAAAGGCACTAGAAGTATAAAAGACATTTATATCTAGTGTAATGCTGCTTTAGCTGAACTCTCATGCTTTAAAGAAGCACATTCAAAGGAACACTAAAAATCAGCCATAGATGTCAGAATATAGATGATTATTAAGAATGGGACATGGACTTTGGTGGACAGACCTGTTGACAAGAACACTATTTGAGTTAAATGGATTTATAAAACCAAATTAAATCCGGATGGTTCTGTAGATAAGTACAAGGCTCGATTGGTGGTCAAAGGCTATGCTCAAGTTTATGGGGTTGACTATATGGAAACCTTTGCTTTAATGGCTAGGCATGACACAATAAGAATGCGTACTGCTTTGTCATCAAGGGAGGGATGGAGGATTTATCATCTTGATGTCAAATCAGCCTTTCTTAATGGCATTCTTACTAAAGATATTTACATTGAACAACCTGAAGGTTATGTGCAGCGAGGGTTTGAGAAGAAGGTTTGCAAACTTATCAAGGCACTATATGGTCTAAAGCAGGCTCTAAGAGCTAGGGACTAAAATTGATGATCATTTTAAGACTCAAGGGTTCCAAAGAAGCATAAATGAGTCAATGCTATATGTGAATTGTGAAAATGGTGCTATGGTACTCATTGTTGCACTTTATATAAATGATCTCTTGGTTACTGGACCAGAAGGTGAATATCTGACTAAATTTAAAGCTCAAATGAAAAAAGTGTTTGAAATGACAGACTTAGGTGAGATGACTTACTTTCTTGGTATGGAGGTTATGCAAGCTGTTGGTAAAGTTGTATTACATTAGGGAAGCTATGCAAAAGGATCTGCTTAGCAAGTTTAATATAAGTATGTGCAAGGTTGTAAACACTTCATTGTGTACCGATGCAAAATTTAGCAGAGATGATGGTACTGCTAAGGCAACTGAGTAGTTATATAGAAGCATCATTAGTTCGTTGTTGTACTTAGCTACTGATATGATAATGTTTGCAACATGCTTGCTTTCAAGGTTCATTCAAGATCCTACAGAAACACACTTTACAGCAACTAAGAGGATCTTGAGGTATATGAAAGGAACTTTGGATTATGGGTTAATATATTTGAAGCAGGAGAGCAATCAACTAGTAGGTTTTTCAGATAGTGATTGTGTTGGATCATTGGATGACTCTAAAAGTACAAGAAGGTTTTGTTATTCATTTGGTAGTATAGTATTTGCCTTAAACTCAAAGAAACAACAAGTGGTAGCTCAGTCAACAGTTGAAGCAGAGTACATTGTTTGTGCTGCTGCTGCCAACCATACTTTATGGTTGAGAAATTTATTGGTTGAGTCAGGATTTAAGCAAGAAAAAGGAACTTTGATTAATGTTGACAACTTGTCAACAATTGCCATTGCCAAGAATCCTGTTCAGCATGGAAGTACTAAGCATATCAAAGTAAAGTACCATGTTCTGAGAGATGCAGTGAAAGAAGGAGAGATTGAGTTGCTACATTGTTTAATTAATGATCAGCTTGTTGATATTTTCACCAAACGCTTGGGAAATGAGAGATTTGAGTATCTGAGATTCTGTCTTGGAGTTCTCCAGATTAAGAATTATGGGGTTACATTGAAAAGTAATTCTCAATCTGGAAATCAAGCTACTGAAAGTACTGGCGGGAAGCAACAACTTTGAATGTTGAAGAAAGTCTTTAAGAAGTAAAATGTTGTCGTCTTTAACTGACGATGCTAGTTGCAAAAGTGCTAGTCCATTGTGTTGTTTTTATCTTTACCATTAGCTGTGTTCAAAACATTCTTAGTCATGTTGTTTTGTTTTATTTGTAGTTTATTGTTTTTATACGCACCATTATGGTGCCAATTTGGTTTGTTTACTTGTTTCTAGTGTACGGCTTAACAATCATGTCTGTTTCTTTTCATTTTACCATTAAGCTGCTCGTTGATTACTGTGCAAATGTTTCCTAGGTCCGGTTTAGTCTTCATAAACTAAATTTTAGGAAATGTTGTTATTGAGAGAATATAAATATAAATACAAACTAAGTTTGATGAAGAGTATCAAAATTGTCAATTAAAGGTAGCATTGCTGTGAGTTCCTACCATCACAGCAAATAAAAATCTACTTAAAGATGATAACACCGAGGAGATCAATGCCTGCAAATAAAATTGATCAAAGTTTGAGCCATGAGTATTTAGGAGTGCAGAAGCCTGAAAAGATCTTTTTGAAAGTGGATAAATTGCTGGAACATGACTCGAAAACCCATCTTCATAGTGTTAGAGAGTTAACATTTTTAATGCTTTCGAAGATTAATTTGAAGCCATCACAATTGACGTTATTGTATATAGGAGGGCCTTGTCTGAAATAAAGCATAGGCATCTTTCAGTCGGAACTTGTAAGGAGACAGACCAATTGGGAAATGTGGGACAGTCATCATTAAGGGAAACTTCAAACTCGAATAACACCAATCGGTCTCTATATTGGAAAGAAGTTAAGTTGGAACCCTCAAAACTGAGATTCTAAATGGGGACAGTCCAAAGACAACTAATTTATGAAGCTCTCTAGCCTCCTTTATTTGTAAAGTTTTAATCCATGTCTTTATGAATCACACATTTATCTAACCAATTATCATTTCTGATTAATTCATATGCTTTTTATTTTAAAATTTATATATAATTTATTATTTTTTTTTATTTTATTCAACATATGAAGTTAAATTTTTTGGCACATAAAACTCAACTTTCTTTTTTTCTTTTTTTTTTTTCCCACCTTCCTCCTTGCATCCATACTTTCGAGCAAACACTAGCTTAAAAGAAAGGTAAGAAATATATGACCTCATATATCATGTTGGCCCCTGTATAAGGTAAGAACCATAGTAGAGCTAGTCAAAGCAATGTTCTACAATATACATGAACAAAATTTGCAGCACAGACGAGCAGCATGTACAAAAACTGGCCAAAAAACCCTACACAAAGACAACCAGTATAGCAAAAGCCAAAAAAAAAAAAATATCCCCAAATGCTTTCAGACAGGAATTTTCCACTGCAACCTAGAAAAACCCGACCCACAAGCCAACAATCATAAAGACATATCATCAGAACGAAAAAAAAAAAAGCAATTTATCAAAAAACCCAAAATCTCTAATCTTTCATCTCCTTTCCGAAACCCAAATTCAAGAAAAAAGTGAAAAAAAAAAAAAGAAAAAAATGGACCAAAGTCAAGAGAGAAGATAAAGCAAACAGTGAGGGGATTTTTGGAAGAAGAAATAGAAGAGAGGGTCCGGCAATGGGTAGGATAATTGGACAAAAATAAAATTTGTGACTTTTCCTTTACAAAGGAAAGTTACCTTGCATCCGTGAGAGAAGGGAATGACATTCCCTCGTCACATTGTAATGACTTTGCAATGGGAAGATTTTCTCATATCTAAAATGCAAACCAAATACTGCAAAGACATTACAAGTTGTTAAATTGCAAGGAAAGCAGGAAACTTACAGTATTCCATACTCTACCTAAGAATGCACTTCATATGGTCATTTCCTTGATCCTTTTTCCCCTTTATAAATGACAATACTTGAAAAACTTTTAAGTCTGGAGGGATCAAACCTCGAATAACTGAGCTGTTCCCAAAATGCAGTTTTTGGATTTCAGAAAGCAGGGCCTGCAACATTTGCTCAGCAAGAAGAGCTCAATTGAAACTCTGCAAGTATAACTTTGCAGAAATGCAACAACTTTTATTTATTCACTATTCTACAACAGTTTCATATTGCTATGATACATGCTTATTCCAAGCAAATATTACATTTATATACTACATCATGCCCTGTCTTGCGCACCAGAGCATTTGGCTCATTGATTGGTGCATCATCCCCTGCCTAGAGAGCAGGGCTCGAATCTCTCCTCCCCCAATTATATATAAAAAAAAAACATGCCCTGTCTTGCATTTTCAGTTCACTCTTCCTCAGGGTAGGCTTCAAGAAACTGTCTGATTTTCAACCGTTCTTCCTTTCTAAGATCAGGATCCTCACTACTCAACCTCTTCCGAACTGCCCCATTAACACTGCTTGGATCATTGTTCACAACCTGCATTGATAGGAAAATAAACATCAGAGATTTTGCATGATACTAGAAAAAACAAGATGGTAAAAGTGCCTAGTTGGTGGAGGGCTGCTATAAAAGAGAAAATTATCACCAGCTGTTAGAGCTTTTCTAGATTATAGTCAAGGCACCCTAAATATACTTTGACCTATTCCTGAGTAGTGTCCTCCCTGGACAAGGTTTTTTCAACTACAAGTGCTAATTGGGAAGCATGCACAAACAGTCCCGGAGGCAAATTTTTAGAAGGTTTCCAAGTTTCAATCAGCTCGAACTAAAGTTCAGCTTTCTAATATGATCAATTGGAGATGACCAAACACCTCCTGAACTAATTTATACAAAAGCACAGGCTCGTGAACAACGTTTAAACCAATCCATAGATTATACAATTGATTACACAAGATTGAGCTTTCCCCTTGCCAGCCAGACAGTAGAAACTAAGAACTTACATGAAGAAAATTGTTGACATGGCCATCTTTGTTAGGAGTTGTTACCAGCTCAAATTCATTGTATGTCCATTCCCCATCCACTATATACTTGTACTCATAGCGTCCTTCCTGTTAAAGAAAGAGACAACATACTAGAATCTTATAATCTGGTTTAGTTATATTGACATGAGTTTCCATTTTCAAGGTAGCATTTCTCTTAAGTAATAATCTATACATCGACAAATATACCTCAGGTAAAAAATTCTATACTAAATAATTTACACCTGTACCAGGTCATTATGTTTCTGAACCTGAAAGCTATTGTCCATATATATATATATATATTATCAAGCTATGAAATAAGAATTCTATGCTATGTTTCCATGAATATTAGACCTGACACAGGCAAGGACATGACAATATGAAGCATTAACATGAATTGAATTAGAATTGGTCCCCAGGAGAATCCAAATCAAGGTGCTCAGCATAAATGAAAAGTTAACAAAATATCTTGATTCTTCAATCCATGAATGGCTATTACGCAGAAATTTAGGCGCCGACAGGATGCCTAAATGAATAAGACTAAAAGAGAAACACGAAAGAAAACAGGAAAAGCAAGATCAACAAAGTTGTGACTGGTTAAATGTAGGAAAATTGTTAATGCAGGGGTTTGAAACACAAAGGAAAATGGAGTAATATGTTTTTGAGTTGAAGAAATTAAAGACAATAAAATGCATTCCTACAAACAAAAGACACTTACAGGCAGTTCTCTCTGGAGAGTCCATGAACCATGCCCTTTGTCAAACTTCAAAGGTATTCTCTGGATAAAAATACAAAATACATAGAATGATCAAACAGCTGGAAGTGAAAGAATTAATTAATATATCATCTTAAAATAATGAATAATTCCAATCCAATAAGTCCTTTTAACTTTTGCATCAAAAGGGAAATAAGATCCAAATAAATCAATCTTTATCCAATGTAGTTGACAAATCTCAACCCATTATAAAGAAAACCAAGAACCTAGTACATGCACAACAATTAGTTTATTTCCATATGACATGCTGGATATGGCTTCAAAAGCTACCCTTAGGAATACAGGCCCCACTTTGAACACCAGATTATATCCACATAGGATGGCTTTTGTACAATACTGAGTTTTGTGTGCCTTTTAAGGAAATGATTAAAAGTAGATTCAAATGACACATCTGATGCAGACCTGATGAAGATATCCTGAAGCAAAGTTCCAGATTCAACCGTCTGGCCTATTGTTAAAACCATCCAAAACTTATTTTCTATTGTATATGCTATGTTGTCCATATTACCTTCCTTTTTTTTTTTTAAATTGACGTTCCATGTTATATTCAAACTTCAAAGTGAGGTAAAACAAGTTTTAGTCTACACTGGTTGAACTATTTTCTTTTTTGGGTGTTCCCTCTATAAAACATTTATTAAAAAAAAAAACCTAGGCCAATTCAATATTATGGATAGCTTAGTCAACTCATTTAAAAAGAAAAAAAGAAAGTAGTGATAGGCCATAAATAGATATAGGGAGAAAAGATGATATGTATAAGAAAAGGGGTAAATGAATCAATTTTATCAAAAGTTAAGGAAGATGGCTACAAATGCTAAACATCACTTTCAAACCTTGCGTAAGTGTTGGACAATAAAACAAGTGAGATCTTGACACTAAATATATTTATGTATATTAAATCTTGACACTAAATGATTATGTAGGATAGGTTATCTTTGTCGACATATAAAATATTTATCTTATCATATCCTTCATCCTTCTCCTAATTATGTTTGTACCAAATGTAAGAAAGGATAAAAATAATCTAATCTTATCATCATTCTTTTCTTGTCTTATACTCTTCAAGTCTTCATACTGTACTGCACCAAAAGCAACCAAGAAGTCTGGGATGTGCAGATAGGACAAGACTGAACGCAGACAAAAGGAGAAACTGGAAACGCCTATGAAAACTCTCTAGATTTAGACGGAAAAGCACATAATACATCTGTTTAACAAACTGCTGGAATATGCACAGAGAAGTCTTTATTGGGGATGAATGAGTTTCTCTAGAATCAATATTATCTGATTGAGAAAACTGTATTGATATTTGTTTCCAACAATTGATCACCTTCACAGTAGTAAGAAAAACAAATGGCATATATTAGGACTGGAACTTCACCAATCTGCTGGAATGAGGAACTGTTTGACTAGACTAGCTCTTATTAGTTACCAAATAAGTCACAAGATTTTCAATCTCATATTTTTTGAGGAATTTGGGTTAAAAATAACACAGTTATTAGTGCTATCAAATAACATATACAACATTGCAGGGATATTGTAGCTTTTAAAATTCGCAACATGGCAATTGACACTTTTTGCATCCACAAACAAAGTCCATGGCTTCTATAATTCTCAACTGACAAAGCTGAAGAAATTATTCTGAAGGACTAAATAAAGCATCCAAGGAAATTCTTACACCTCAGTGGGCTAAAAATTAATAGAAGTCCATTACCTGGCCCCACCCAATATCAAGTCCAGAAACTTCCACTGTAGAGCACTTGCTGTCTTCCCATGTCAAAGTGACAAGCTCCCTCTTAAGATCTGTAAGCTATACATTGAGAAAATATGATAAAATGAGTTTGCAATAACTTCTCATTCAATATATAATGCTTATATACATAAAAAAACACACACAGAAAATAATCCAATAACGAAGCTAAATAATCCAATAACGAAGCTCGTGCTTTAGTGAGTACTGCAATTAACATTGTATTACACACCAGAAAAGCAAATCTTTTGCAATGACTACATGACGTTTATGCTTTAGCAAATGCTGCAATTAAGATAGTATTACATAGCAAAATAAGAATGTTTTGCAATTTCATGAACTTATGAAGCAAAAAATTAAATAGCTTTTTCTACATTTCTTAATTGGGATAATGTCACATTTGACCCCTATAATTTAGGAAAATGTCTAATGCAGTACCTGTAATAAAAGAATGCTAAATGTGGACCCTTTCCATTCAGAGCTAACACTCCAGAAATTAAAAATGCCAAAACAGGAATAGCACTTGATACTATTAGAAATGCCGAGAAACTATCATATTCGAGAAGCAGAAACATAGACGAACTCCTATGAATGTGAAACATAGACCAGATTAGTCGATTCACCTTGGAATTCATTGTCAACTCATCCAAACATCCAAAAAGAAAACAGAAATTTAAGCTTCAAATGATTACACCTATAGTAATAGAAGGAAATGACTCACAATATCAGCAGTTGCACTTTTGATGGCATCCAATTTAGGGAAGCATGACCGCTTGCTCTGAAAGAGAAGAAACAAAATGATATACCAGAGATGTTATAAAATAAGCTACACACATATTGATAATGCAAAAACCTCTTTTTCAAGAATCATTTACAAAGAAAAAGAGAGAAAGGGAAAAAAAAATTCTATAGATTACTATCACACCAGTGTTGACCAAAATTTACAAAACCAAATCCAGAATTAAACTAAACTAACTGTTCAAAAAAAAAAACTAAAATATCTAAATTTAAAACCTGAAATTACATCCATGAAAAAGATCAAGTAACAAATCACGTATTCTAGTTTTGGGAAACATGGGGACTGTAGGGTTTGTTTTCTGTAAATAATATAAAAAAAAACTGAAATCTGACTGTCCACGCTAACTATTGAGTATCCTATATATCTGCAGGCACAAGGTGCTGCTCCACAGAATAACTTGAAGGCAGTAGGTACTGTCATATTGACAAAGGAAGCTGTTCAGACACACAAAGATCCTTGGCATTAGATTGTTGCCATTTCAATTGAGGGATTCTCAACCATGTGGCTACATGCACAAGTTAGGGCTTCATAAATTAATTACCAATATGTCCTTATTGTTAATAGTATTGATTCAAGATAGAGTTCCTCAACTGTGAAATGGTAGAAATAAATCCTTGCACCCAAAATGCATTGGCCCTTCTAATGATTCTAAATCCATTCATAAATTTAGATAGGCTAAGCCTGTTTAGGTCTCAGATCATTATCCAAAAAGAAATGATAAGCATGGAGACAAAGGCAAAGATACCAGCAGCAATCTGTGAGCTTCGCTAAGTTTATAGCCTTGAACCCAGAACATATATGCCATCTGTCATTAATAACAACAAAAATCTATAGATCAGTTTGACAGATAGATTAAAGCAACTGAAAGATTGCTCATTCCAAGAAAATTGAGCTTTCAAAACTGGATGGCAAAAGAAATTTTAGAAAAATAAATGAATCTAATACCGCAACAGCAGGAGCTCTTCCAAGTCCAGCAGTACAATGTACATACGTCACACCTCCATTCTGATTTATGGCCTTGTATAATTTGCTAACCACAGCTGGAAGCCGCATCCGTAAATCAAATGAATCAAAGTCCCTGCTTCATCAATTATTGACCTAACTAAATTAGTAACAAAAAGGACTTAAAATAACAAAAACAGCTGCTTCAGCTTAACAAGTTAAGGTATCAGTCATACATAAAAGAAGTAGTCTTTTAACAAGAAAAATTGATAGCTAATTTCACTCATAGCATTACAAACGATGCTTTTCACAATGAAAACTCATTAAAATGTTATGACCACTCAATTGTCATGTCTGACCTTATTTGAGCACGTATGTGTTCAATATCACTGCATTTCTTGGCATAATCTTGAATGGCACCAATATCAACCCCAAAATATCTGGAAATTGTAGTAAAGGAATCAAAGCACTTACTTATTTGCTCAACCAATCTTGTTAATCATTGTCCAAATGACATATCTCATAAACAATCATGCACACGGAAATACGTAAGAGCAATTAGTTACTTCCATTTTTCAATTATCAAATCATAAATTTAGATGGAACTTCAATGACAACAGTGTCTAAGATACTCCAAATCTGGATCTTGCTGCAAGCAAAATATGGTTTTCACTCCTACTTTACGAAGCTTGTCAACATCTTCTGGAGCCTATCAATTTGAAGATGGAAAAAAAAAATTCAGGTAATCATTTGAGAGAATTATTTTCAATTATTTACTTAGAAACGAGAATTACCTGCAGACATGAACCCACAATCAGGTCTGGACGGATGAAGTTATAGTTCATTCCCAGTTCATGCCTGTAAGTCAAAACTGCAGCAAACCACATAACAAATGATTAATAACAACTTAACCTAGAAGAAACAAAATTATAAAATAGAGTAATAAGAGAGTAACGATACCACTAAATTAAACACCAACATATTAATTTATCATGTTGAAACTTGAATGTTGAGACTGCCAGAAAGTATATGGCAACCAGTGAATTGTTCAACACTTCATATTAAGAAGATCTGTCTGCTAGCTGTGAGCATCTACAGTAAGGTTTAGCTTACATTTGTGTACCCCACATCAAAAGGAACAGTACTGACCAAGCTTCTGACATGAAAAATGCCAGCTACACCTAAATGCAAGCAAACCTTCCTCAAACTTAAAGCAAAAGCACAACAAAAGTGAACTTACCAGCACCCATTGCTTCTGTCATATTATGACTATATATGTTGGATTTTTCCCCCTCTGATTCAGAGCTACTCTGCTTTGCACTTGATGTAGAACCAGAAATTGCCTGTCGAAAAAGAAATTGGTAATCCAAAAGACAGTTTACATACAATCAAGCAGCATCTTGAGCAGCATGCAGAGAATGGCATTTTACATCATAAACCAAACTAATTTAATCATCATATATAGACTACTAAAAGGTTACTAAACCTCCTAGTACAATTTGGGCGCAATCATCATTTTGATTTCACATGTTACAGGTTTAATGCAAACAGAAAATTAACAAATCCTTCATTTCATATTAAATGCAAAAATTCAGTTAGAACATAGGCACTAACTACAACAGCTTAATCAGTTTCCCTTGATAAAAACTTAAAAAGCTCTTTTGATAAACTTGTCATTTCCAATCATAACTACATAAATTCAACTCAGTGAACTAAGCAGTTATAAATAAAACATGTAATTACCTTATTCAATAACAACATCCATTCATAAAGAGTAAAGGGCCAAAGTGAAAAAAAAAAAAAAGAAATATTTTAATCCAAGAAGAAAAGCCAAAGAATTCGAATCTTTAAAAACAAATATATCAAGATGAAGAAAGAAGTGTACAGAATCTACAGTGAAATTAAATCTTTAAAGCTAAAACTAAATTCTTATGAAAACCCAGATAAAGACTCTGAAATCCATGGATAATTGAGTTACCTTAACTGCCATACTTCTCGGTATATCACTAAAATCCATCCCTCCCTACATTAAATCAAACAATTCAAAAACCAACAAAAACAGTAAAAGATAAATCACACATACATCAATACTTATGAAAGTTGATATTATATGAGAGTAAAGATTAGAAGCTGAAAAATTACCATCATATTGATGGAACATGAAAAGGGTTTTCTTGGGTAGCTCTTGCAACCTTGAAATGGCCGTGCATAGGATCTGAAACTATTCCAAAATAAAATTTTGAGCAAGCTTTTGGATTAGACCCATGCTAGAAAAAAAAAACATTGGAATATTGAAAAGATTAAAAAGAAAGGATTTGAACAGACCTTGGAAGATTCTGAAGACAATTCATATTCGATCAGAAGAGAAAAAAAAATTTCTTGAAGATGACAGAAAAATCTTAGTTGCAGTAGTGTGATTTTTTTATTGGGGGTTTCTGCCACTGGGGTTTTATAGAACTTGGCTCGGAGAATTAAAAAAAGGATTGCTTTTTAAAACATTCTCAATAATGCCATTAAGAGCAATCTGTGGGGCCCACTTTCCTAAAATGTTGGATCTCTTACATTGGTTGTATATCATTTATTATTACTATTTCTATTTATATAAAATTATGATATTTTAATAATATTAAAAATAAAAATCGTAATACTATAAAAAAGAGAACAAAAAGGTAAAAATAAAGGATAAGTTTTTTTATAGTCTGATAATTTATTAAATTATTAGCATATTTGGTTCGCGGAATAGATAAGAATAAAATAGAATAGTTATTACGTGGGAATAGAATGAGGTGTGAATATAGTAAAATAAGTATTATATAGTTTGGTATGATAAATGGAATAAAGTAAGAATAATTATTATGACTTATTATAGTATTTGGTTGGTAACAATAGCTTTGGAATAAGAAAGAAATAGAAAATAAAAAGATAAAAATACCCTTTATTATATATAATTATTTTTTTTTATTTTTTAAATATTAATAATTTATAATTAATTAAAATATTAATAATTAATAATTTAAATATCAATATTTTAATATAATTTAATTACTTATATTTTAATTAATAATATTTTATTTATAATTTAATATTATTTTGATTAAAATATTAATAAATTTTATTTTTATTTATACTTATTAACAATTAAATATATTAATAATTTAATAAATAAAACATTAATAGTTTAAAATATTAATATTTAATATTTTAATCATATTAATATTAATAATGTTTCAATTATATATAAAATATTAATATTTTAAATTTTACAAATAATTTATTCTTTTTTATTCTATTTTAGCCTTTTTTTTTCTTTTTCATGGACCGGTCGCCGAAAAGGCAACCGGTGTAACAAAACGTCGATCTGACGCACCATGTGGCCGGATCTAACCATTATGGTGCCAGATCGGCGCTTCCCCACGGCTGGATCTGACCGTGGAGTGTCAGATCCAACCGTGGGATCTGGTCGAGAAGCACCAGATCCGGTGCTTCTCGTGACGAGATCTGGCTGTTGAGTGCCAAATCTGGCTGGATCTTGGTTCAATGTTATCGGAAAGGACTAGATCGACGCTTTCCGATCATATTAGGTCACTACCGTCGCCGTCGTCACCGATGTTGAGTTTCAGTTAGAGAGAGAATGAGAGAGGGAGAAGAGGGAGAAAGAAAAGGGAAAATGGGAGAAAAAAAGTATTTATAGGTATAGGGTTGTAATATTTTTAAGTTATAAGGGCTATTTTGGTCATTATATATTTGAAAGCTATTCCATGAGTCATGGAATAGCTATTACCGAGGGGAGGGGAAGGGAATAGATAAAGATGACTTTTAGCCTATTTGACAGAATTTTTATTCCTGCGGAATTGCTATTCCGTGTTTCAATTTTGTACCAAACAAAAGAATAGAAAATGACCGAGAATAGAGGGAGAATAACATAGCTATTTCCCGTACCAAACGTGCCATATGAGTATAAGAGTAAGATATATTGTGCATCTGAAAATTTTTCACTTAAAAATTAAATTTAAATATTTTTTTCATTAAATAATAATAATAGTAATAAAAATTGTGACATTTGAGTTGTAGGGTTTGGCATAATTGCGAGTATCCTTCCCCTTTGAAGGGGAAAGAAGGTTCTATGGAATTAAGATTCTATGATCTTTGCTCATGTTGAAAAATCAAAAATTAATATTTTATTTTTGAACGGAAAAATAAAAGAAAGAAGAAATGTTGTGATTTTTCTATTAGAAACTATACATATATCTTATAATCACCTAATTATTGTCTGTAAAAGATTTTTTTTGAAATTTTGTGCTAAAATAATAGATTAGAGAATTGAATTATGACATTTTAATAACCAAGCTACGGGCTCATGGCCAGCATATATTAGGGTTTTGATTTTTTGTGTTAATAACGATTTAAACAATTATAAAGTACAAATTAGATTATAGTAGGAGATACAAATGTATAAATTTTTATTAATTTTTTTTATAATTGAGGGAGAAAGGATTCGAACTTTACTTTTCAAGTAAAAAATTATACATCAATCAGTGCGTTAATTGCTCAAGTGTTAAATCTTTATTAATTTGTTAAGGAGAAAAATAATGTTGCAATAAGTAAAATGAGATGAATTAGAAATAACAAAGAGATAGATTGAAGCAATGTTTGAAGTGTTAAATGCATGTGGCATGAGTTGAGAGATACAAATTAGGAAAAAGTATAGAAAATGTAGTGACAAAGTATCGCAGAGAATAAGAGAGAAAGTGCTATGTAAAAAAGAGAATACATTTAGGAAAAGTTTAGAAACAACTTTTTAGAGAGAATATCTTAGAGATAGAGTCTGTTAAATTTCTAGTCCCTTTGATGAATTGTTGAGGGTCCCGTATATACTAAGTAGAAGCGGTTTCTTAGAAATAATTAACGAGAAAGTGTTTATTGGATAACATGGGAAAACCATGTTTAGATGGAACATGTTCATCAAGGGAAGAACATGTTTATTATTAAAAATATGTTAATCGTATCCATTGCGAAAGAATGCGTTTATTATAAGAATAGCACATTTATATTACGTACTCAACGAGTATTTTGACTTAATGATATAGTGACAGTTAATAATGTGTCACGTGCTTCTTGAAAATGAGAAAAAAAGAAAAGCACTTATATTTTAAAAAAAGAGGTTAAGAATAAAACTTCTTAGCTATTTTCCTATTTAAAACATCAAGTTAAATTCTTTAGAAACATTTTAATAGTAAAACTAACTCGTGAATTGTAATCATTTTATGTTTATTCTTATTCTGTAAAACAACTTTTAAAGAAATGATTAGTTTTTTGGACAGTAAATACAAGAATGTTGAAAGAGAATCATAAATATGAGCTTCTCGTAGAATTATCGTTAATTAAACAATGCTCAGCTGGCATGCAAGGATACTTAATTTACCACCAAATTTCATATTGATTTACAGCAAATATTCTCAAAGACTAGGTCAGTTTTGTTTGGCAAAGGGATTTGAAATACTTGGTTTGGCATTCTTTTAGTTAAATAGAGGAGGGAAGCAACACTTAGAAGTATCCACGGGCTAGGCCGCCTACCAAAGCCCCAAGGCTTGGGCCAATGCAGTCGGGCTTGGCTATAAATATTTAAATCTAGGCTTGACCCAATCTGGTCCAACTATATTTTTATATTAATAAATAATATGTACATATTAATATAAAATATATATTTTTTATATTTTAATAATAATTACGATTTATATGGGTTGATCGAGTCAAACTCTAAGCTTAAACTTTTAAAGTGTAAATTGGACTTAACTTAGCTTGACTTAACTCATAAATGTCTTATGATAAGTGCATTAGTTTGTGTTCTTAATGAAAGGCATAATATTTAAGAAAAACTTTTGAATTATTTAAAAAAAATTTTACTTTTTTTTGTATTTTATTAAGTTCTTATATCTTTTATTTTAAGTTAAATAAACTCTTATGATTAATGGTTGATTAATGGTTGTTAGTTAATATAACACTTATCATTTTCTGTCATGTGATATTAGTGCGGTATGTTGATATGTTATAATGAATGATGATGTAACATGTTGATGTGATATGATAACATAACTACATAATATTTTTCACCTTTCATGTTAATTTCAAGTGAGTATAAAATGATAAGAGATATTTTAATTAATGACAATTAATCAATTGTTAGTTATAAGTGCAATAATTAATTTAAAATAAAAATACAAAAATTTAATTAAATATAATAAAAAAATAATAAATTACTTAAATTTTTTTACATAGTTCATGTTTTTTTCAAGCAATATAATTATATTCTCATCTTAGTAAAAAAAATTAAATAAATGAAAGGCAATTCTCATGCTTTCATTGGTCTAATTTATGTTACGAGGTACTCTCTTATTGGTGTTAGAATGATTGTGAACTTACAAAAGTATCTTTTGAGTTGAAAACAACACTCTCGCCAGCTCCGATTTTCAATGGAAATGAGAATACATGAATGTGTGAAAGAGACATCGGACTTAAGTAGCAAGCTTCTCGATGGAAACTTCCAGTCAAAAAGTTATTGGGATTCTTCCCTAAAATATTGTTCTGCCTTGGCTTCACATTTGCTTTTCAGAGTCCAAAAGAATCCAAAAATAATATATCTGTGATTAATTCATGGATGAAATGGAAAAAACGAGGAATGAAATTATTATTTTGATAAAAAGTTTCAAGCTTCTTTGACGGGAAACCACAACAATTTAATACTCTCTCCGGTATGTACCAATCCAATTCAAAGCTTTAGGACTGAAACTTAAGTCTTGTCTTTTTCGAAAGAAATTACATGGGATCCATGGCAACCGAAAATTCTCCCTTCATGACACAACAAGAATGTTTTCTGAAAAGTTTTCGATGGCCTGTTAAGAGAATTCCGACAGTAATTTTATTAAAAATTAATTTAAAAACTATGTGCCAATGATTATCTGTCAATGAGAAGAACTGGGGGCTTTTCCAATAACTTCATGTCGCTGCTAAAAGTGACTTTTCTTGCGGTTTTGGCCATAAACAGATAGTGAGAAAAAAGTTTTCTAGAGTATCCCAAGGCTCAAGTATGGATTCTATAATGCCTCTTTCCAAGTTTCGCAATTATGGTTAAGGTTAATGGATGCTTTTGCAATCAACTTCTTGGTGTTGCTATGTCTAAACATATTTACTCATAGCTTCTGCATCAGAATCCACAACAGTACTTGCATTAAAAGTGAGAAGCAGGCTCTTCTGAAGTTTAGGCAAGATCTCCAAGGCCCTTCAAACATGTTAGCTGATTGGACCAGAAATGGAGATTGCTGTAATTGGTCCGGCGTTGTTTGTGACAATGTAACTGGCCGTGTTACTGAGCTGCACCTTGGAAGTGCTCAGGGTGGGTGTGCATTAAAGGCTAAAGCTGAAACACTTGTAAGGCCGAAGTTAGGCGGTAAGTTGAATCCTTCTTTACTAGATTTGAAGTCTTTATCTTACTTGGATCTAAGCGATAATAATTTTGGACAAACTCCAATCCCTGCTTGGTTTTGGAACTTGACTTCCCATCTGCACTATCTGAACATCTCTAGAAATCAATTCCTAGGAAACATTTCAGATTTACTCACAATGAGTCATCCTTCTGTTGTGCTAGACTTGAGTTCCAACAACTTCACCGGTCCATTACCTCGTATCTCTGTCAGTGTGACTGCACTGGATCTTTCTAAAAATGCCCTGTCAGGATCTATTTCCCATTTTTTGTGCTATAGAATGAATCAGCCGATGAGATTGGAAGTCCTCAATCTTAGCTGTAATCTTTTTTCAGGAGAAATACCAGATTGTTGGGAGCAATGGCCAAGATTGGTGGCCATAAAATTTTGTAACAATAGTTTTAGTGGTAAGATTCCAAGTTCCATGGGAACTTTAACTCATCTTCAATCCTTGCACCTGCGCAACAACAGTCTAGTGGGTGAGGTGCCCTTCTCTCTAAGAAATTGTACTGAATTGCTCACTGTTGACTTTGGTGCTAATCAACTCTCTGGAGAAATACCAACATGGATGGGAGAGAGGCCCACAAAATTAATTGTTATCATCCTTCAAACAAATAGATTTCATGGTCCTATACCGCAAGAATTTTGTGCTCTATCTTCTCTTCAAATCCTGGACCTTTCGCACAACAATTTATCAGGAATTATACCAAGCTGTATAAAGAATCTTAGTGCGATGATCTCAAGAAATAACTCAGATGGCAAGATATCTTATAACACCTCAAGGGGATGCTTTTTTGACGATGTAGCACTTGTGGTGAAAGGAGTGGTAATGGATTATAGCGCTACCCTTAAACTACTTGCATTGTTGGATCTCTCAGACAACAATTTATCAGGTGACATCCCTGAGGAGGTGACAAGTCTCAAAGGTCTAATATCATTGAATTTGTCAAACAATCTATTGGTTGGAAGGATTCCAGATAACATTGGTTCCATGAGATTATTAGAATGTGCTGATTTATCAAAAAACAATCTTTCTGGTGGAATCCCATCAAGTATGGTTTCGCTAACCTTCTTGAGCTACCTCAACTTGTCCAATAACAAACTCACTGGAAAAATCCCATCAGGCACTCAGCTCCAAAGCTTAAGTGCATCTAGCTTTCTTGGCACTGAGCTGTTTGGACCACCATTAACTAAGGATAACACTTCTAGCCCTCTGACCCCAAGCAACACTGTAGGAGAAGAAGAAGTGGATAATGGACCTAAAGTGAACTGGTTTCATCTAAGTGTGGAATTTGGATTTTTGTTTGGATTCTTTGGTGTAATAGGCCCTGTTATATTCAGTAAGTCATGGAGACTTTTGTATTTTCAATATCTGGATAATATTGCATATGGTTTTTGTGGCATCATTTGTATATACTTTAGAGCGTATGTAGTTAAACGTCAGTGCTGTTAAGAACTCCAATAGTACTCTTCAAATAAAATGTTCTATGATTTTTTTTTCTTTTAATGTGCAATTATCCCTTCTAATATGGAAGCAGAGTTCACTTTATCCTCCGATTTGTTGTCACTTTGATGCTAAATTAGAAAAAAAAAATCTAAAAGACAGAAACATCATTTGCCTGATAAGTAATTGCTTGGTGATTTAGCTCTATTTATCCCCATATCTCATCATGAGTTGAAGGATACAAAATTAGGAAAACAGGATGGGAAGGATAATCAGTAGCAAAAGTTATGAGAATTGAGCATATCCTTCACATTATTTGTTGTTTCCTTCTCTTTCCTTTGACTTTCCTTTAATCAACCTTCGCAAATTCAAGCATTAATCATTTGAAAGTCATTTTAAAGCTTAAGGCATAAGAAACAAATTAAGAGACTTTTGAAAAAAATATTTTTCACTAAATATTTTAGTCCAAAAAAAAATATTTGCAAAGTAAAATTTTTTTGGACTTTCTTTGAGCTTAATTATGAAAATATTTCTTCGTTTTTGAAAAATTTATTTTTTAAAGAAAATTTTAGAAGTCAAGAACTTTTTTTTTCTTTTTAAGAAGTAAAGCACATAAGTAGATTTCTTTCTCAAAACTAATAATGTCAAAATTAGATTAAATCCAAGGAAAAATTTTTTTGTTTGAATATCAATTGGAATTGCAATTCAGGCTTAAATAAATGATCTTTAAAGCAAAACTTTTGGTTCATGAAATCAAACATTTGCAGCAAATCTGAATTTGAAATTGTGGGTAAATCCGAATACTTTTGTAGTTTTCTTCCTAAACTTTCAATCACACTAGAAAAAACTTGTTCCAAGCATTACTAAAATTCTACATTCTGCACATTTGGACTTTAGACCTAGGATGCAAGGCACCGAGAGTTGTACAGAGTAAGCAAATCTTAAACGTCAATGGTAAATGCTCTCAGAAGAGTCAACCAAACCAGTTCTTGTCCTGGAAGGCACAAAAGAATGTAAAAATATCTGTCTGCCATACTTGTTTGAGCAATTAAATACACTTCCCGACTGTTCAATCTGGTTAATGGTTCTCTCCAAAATTTTGACATGGGCATGGCCTTTTGTGGATTTCAAGCCGAAAAACTTCATAAAACTCTGCTCTGGAAGAAACCCTTTATGCTTCCAACTTGATGATCCCATGATCTAAACAGGACTATCCAACTGAAAGGAGTTAGCTCTGTGGTGACATTAAATGATGACCCATGGCGTGCTATCCACTGAGATACTTTTACCCTAATCCTGCCAATTTATTATTTCTTGTAGCAGAAATTTATAATAAATTATTAGGGAAGACAATCAAGGAGGCTGAGATTTTTTCCTGATAAATTTAGATCAGAACAAATGATAGTTGGTTCTATTGATGTAAGGGTTATTGCCTTGGACAATGGTGAAAATCTTTATATTGCCAAGCATAGGTGCATGTCTATAGGAAAATTAAGCAGCTATCTAACACAAAAGCACAGGGCCGGAGACCCAATCAATGCATGTGAACAATATTCAATATGAAGGGTCTTGAGGGCCAATATTAGTAGAACGACAACCCATACATATTGCTTGCTATCTTACTTAAAGGCATAACATGAGTGGGCTGAGTGTATAAAACGTTCTTGTTCCCTGTAGTTACAGCTTCCAGCAAAAGATACATAATGCAACAAACAACTAAAAGGAGAAAAAAGTTATAGAGGCAAGCCATGTAGGTTATGCAAAAATTTCTTCATTGAAGGCGTACAAATCTTCTTTCATTTCCATTTCTTTAACATGAACCTTTAAAATTTTTCTAGTATGGTTAGTTATATTGTTCATCAATAAATTCCATGGTATCTGTTAGAAGAAGGGAAAATCTTGAATAAATAAAACTGTATAAGTTACATAAAAAATCTAAATTATGTATTGAAAAATCTAAATTATGTATGTTATATTCTTGTGATTTTTTTGGTTTTAAGATTGAAAGGTCGTTTGTATTTAATATACTTGGAATTCATCTGAAGATTGTATGTTTTCAGATGTCTCATAATTTGATGTTGTTGATTCTAACAGAATTTCATTAATTTTTTTATTCAATTTTTTCATCTGGGCGAAGTTAATTGATTTTTTCATTGATTTTGTAAAATTTTGAAATGTGACCAAATGTACTGCATTCATAACAATTTATTGTTCTGTTAATTTTATTTTTTACTTTTTTTCCTTTGTTTTTCTTTTCTATATCTTTTGTATTTTGATTTTTTATAATAGTTTGGAGTAATTTTTTTATGCATTTTGTTATATAATAATGGCAAAAATACTCCAATCTATCAACTCTGATGACGAAAATGAAGATGAAGACATGCAAGCTTATGAGTCTTCCAATAAAAGTATTGACTTGGCCCAAGATGTTGACTTCCTCTTGGTAAGATCCAAAAGATGAAGCCTTTGGGCTTGTAAACTTCAAGTCCAAAATCATCAAAGATCTTAAAAATAATAATAATAAAAAATCACTTTTAAAAACATCTTTTGCAAAAGCATCATTGATAGAAACCCCTTTTTTGTAGGAAAACAAAATTTATAACATTAAAATTCTTCCATTTCTCAAAACCACTTCTTCTTCAAGCTCAATATTAAATCAAATCCAATCGGTCAATGAAGAAAATGTTCACTACGAAAACATATCCAAGAAATAGATAACTAGAAAATCCCATGAGTTCCTTAAAACCAAATTTAATAAATCATCAACCTTCCATAACTTGTATCTACATTCTTTTATGTGGATATTTGATCAAAACTAAGAAAAGGGAATACCCATCCAAAGCCAATATGAAAATATCCAACTCTTGAATCAAGAGATAATAGAAAAAACTCAAACATAAAAAATATAATTATATTCACTTTGGATTAATTCAGGTAAAGTAGGAGTTAAACCTCTCACAAAAGAAGGATTAAATACTTCTATCCTTATAAACCTCAGAGATAAAAGACATATCTATTTCAATGACTCTTTATTAGGTAATGGAAACCAACCTATGTAGATGATTGATACATTTCAACCTTTCTCAAATTTTATCGTACCCTTTAAAGATAAGAATATCCAAAATTCCTTGACACTCTAAATCCAAACACATAATTACAAGATGATGTCATGATTTGAACCATTGACTTTAGTTTATTTGTTATACTATAAGGCTATGTATTCTGTGATAAATATTAAGGCTTTTATCTACAACTTCAAAGGAGAAACTCTCCTAATTCAAATAGACATGTCTAGATCCCATACTGCCATACCAAGGATCATACACTGGCACAAAGTCTAACTCCTAAGTAGATGGAGGCTTGGAAGAGTTACGATTACTGTTCCCATCCAAAATACAGGAATTAACGATGTAGCCCAATATAGAGATGGATCCAGGGATGTCAACGGGTAGGGTACCTGTTAATTTTGAGGTACGTAAACTTGAACCTAATTAAAAAATAGAGTACTTGAACTCGATAATTACCTAAATATATTTTAAAATTATTATCCTAACTAGAACCCTAACAAAGACTAACTACCTGATAATTACTTGAACCCGTTTAAGAATCCAATTATGTAAAAAAATTATTAAAATACTCCTCATGGATACCCAATTATCTGAACCCAAATCTGTACCTCGTATCTATATGCAATAATATTTTCATCCATATTTCTTATAATTCATCAATAATCAAATTTATAAAAGCACATAAATAATACAATTTAAATTTAAATAATCAAAGACAAATATCTCAAATATCAACTTAAATAATTAAAAACAATTCAAACAATAACTTAAACATTACAAATTTAAAAAAGCTATATGGGTTTGTCCATAAAATTAAAAAAATAACTACATTCCAAAATTATTCTAATCTTACAATTTCTTTTTAGGTATATATTTTATAAGTTCACATACACAAAGTATATATTATAAATAATTATTTTATAAGTTATAATTTCTGTAACGTTAACACAAAACAGAAAATAAATATGTTCATATTTAAAGTATATATAATAAAAGTATATATATAATAGTAATTATATTCTTTATAAATTAACACAATATATAAAATATATGTATTAAAAGATATTACAAGTTAATTAATAATCATAGTTTTATGAATTAATTTAATTAATAATATGGGTTTATCTCTAATTACATAAAATTAAAAAAAAATATAATCAGGGTTCAGGTATTGGGTACCTAAGCGACGGTACCGGAACCCAATACGGTTAGTAAAATTACTACTCGAACCCGATTATAGGGTACCTTAACCCTATATAACTGGGTTGGGTACTCGCGAGTACCTTGTAATAGGGTACCCAATGACATCCCTAGATGGATCTGTAGAACTAGTTTTTAGCATACCTCTAAGGATGCCTCCAAGATAATCTTTTGGTGTATGACAAACCATTGCATCTATTAGAAGCTTAAATATTTCAGGAGATGAGTCATTCACAACAAATCATAAAACAAATAACTAGAGCTTTTGTTTCTTTAGTACCATCCAATATTAGGACAAATTTACAAGGAATAGATAATTCCTTAACCCCGACTAATATACAACAAGAAAGAACCTAATCCAACCAATTCACCTCACGTCTCCAACATATTCATCAATGGCTAATAATCCAAACATAGCCACAAAAGACATAGAAAAATACCATATATATATATAAGGATAATCATAATTTTATTCATAGTCTAACTCTAACTAACTAATAATATGATAGCATAACTCTAATAAGATATTGTAGTCTAACTAGGTAATAGTATTGAATAACAACTCTAACTTAATAATTTGTATAATTATTTTAACACTCCCCTTCAAACTCAAGATGGTATGGTACATGCCAACTTGAGTTTGAAAACTAAGATCAACTAAGTCTTAAAATCAACTAGAGGTTGCATGATGTAATGACATGGAAAAACACAACGCAAAAGATAACATGGCGAAACATGTGGCAAGTGATGTGACGAAACATGACACAGAGGATGACGTGACAAAATATGGCATAAAAGATAAAAGGGGGAAAACTCATGGTAAGTGACGTGATGAAACACAACATAAAAGATAGACGTGGCGAAACACGAAACAAAGGATGACGTGGTGAAACATGACATAAATAATTGAAATACTAATGATGTTACAAGAACATGTGGCAGTGAATGTATCAAATAAATTGTAGTGCCAGAAGACGTTAATACATGGACAATCGAAGCATAGAGCTATCGATAAGTAAAGCATGTGAAACAAGGCATGGGACATGTGAAACAAGGTTTGCTAACAACCAAGGTGGCTTTGTTACCATGGTAGAAGAACGAAAAATCTTGTATAATATAAAATTGTATAAGTTACAGATAAAGATATATTATGTATTGAGAAATCTAAATTATGCATGTTACACAAATAAATAAGCATATATATATATATATATATATATATAAGGCCAATTCTAATCTTATTCATAATCTAACTGTAACTAACTAACATTATTATAGTATAACTCTAATAAGATATTATAGTCTAATTAGATAATAATATTGTATAATAGGTCTAACTAAACAATTTGTATAATTATCTTAACAGTATCAATATAGATTTTCATCTTCCTATAGCTGAAGTCTTCACAATTCATAGTTCTATTGTCAAGAGCTATTAATTCTCCCCATAATTTTGCAATACTCAAGATAGTGTTGTATGCTCGTGAGTAAATTATAATGCCATACATTGCCAACATTGTTCTGCATACATGCATGACCATTTCTTTAATCCAAGGTTCCACAAATGTGAACTAACTATTTGTAGAAGTAACTCAGCCTCACCAAGGATTACAAAAACAATACCACCCGCACAACAACATTGGATCAAAGACAATAGATAACAAATAAAACACATTTGCAAAATCTCAATAGAATCTTAAAATGAGACCGTTGGTAACTAATCAAGTAGCAATTAACGTAGTTTTAAATCCTTGATTTTGTTTTTGTGATTTGTTATTACCATTAGAAGACTTTACAAAACCTTTTCAACTTTGTCTATACAAACCTTGTAACCCTGATGTAAAAAGTATGGAAGAAAACTCAGTAGACTTAACCACTCATCTTTCTTGTTCCTTTACTCTTCATCTCTGTCTCATCCTTAATCTATCTAAAATTCTTCAAACTCTATTAAAATTTCTTCATAGTATCAGAGCTATGAGAACATATTAGTAGTCCTCATTTTTTGTCACAACTCATCTCTTCTATCACTCCACCTCTATCTCTCTCTATATTTTCATCACCGATGTTAGTGGTCTCCCAATCAACACAATTTTCTTTGCCTTTTTTTTTGTTTATTTTAACTCTTTCTTGTTGATTTCTCTCTTTCTCTAGATATTCTGTTCAATTTCTTTTCTTTTTGTCAATTTTTTGTTAATTGGCCTAATTTTATTCTACTACCTAAAAAATAGCTTTTGGGTTAGTTTACAAGTCAAATTCGATTAACACTATCTATTTTCCTAAAGCCACTCCATCTTTTTTTTTTCTAGCAGTCAATGTTCTCTTATTAAGACAAGACCTTCCTCTATCTTTCTTATGGAAACCCATCTACTTCTTCATAAATAAAAATGTCTTTTTTTTTGTCTATTTTGTTACTTTTTTCTATAAAAAATACTTCTTTTTTTAATTTGTCTAATTAAAACCTTCATCTCCCTTTCTTTTAAAAGGCCACCCGTTTCTTCTCAAAAAAAAAAAATTATCTCTAAAAAAAAAATTGTCTTACTCCTTTTGTCTATATCTATTATTTTTTTCTATCAAAACATTTTATTTTCTAACTTCTCCCATTCTGTTAGCTTTTTAATCTTATTTATACTTTATTAAGTCTAATCATTTTATTTTCTTTAAACTTAATGGCACCATCATAACACCTATATGCTTCAACCCTTGATGTGGGCAATTTTATCTCAATTAATTTGAATCAAACTAATTTTTTTTTGTGGAAAACTCAAATCATGGGTTAGATAGAGAGTTAAGATATGTTAGGCTTCATCGATGGTTGAAACCCTATGCTTAAACGAACAATTTCTACTTCATCTCAAATTCTTTAGATAAACCTTGCATATTTGGCTTGAAAGAAATCTAATGCTCTACTTCAAGGATGGATTACCAAGATCTTAACAGAAGAGGTACTTGGATTGGTTGTGAGGCTTGAAACTTCATCTGACATTTGGAAAGCACTTATTGACGCTTTTGCTCATGGGTCTCAAGAGAGAGAGTTTTATCTTTTATAGACTTTTTAGGCTCATCGAATAGACAATTTGTCAATTTCTAAGTATATTAGGAAATTTAAAGAACATCTACAATGACCTTGTTGCCATTGGCAAACCTAAAAGTGATCAAACCAAAATCTTTTAATTACTTAGAGGTCTTGGTTTTTGATATGAATATTTTGTTATTGCAATGATGAAACTACCAATTCCATCTTTTAGAGAACTTATACCCTTACTACAAAGAAATGAAACAATGAAGGCAAGTAATAATTTTGAAAGTTTTGGTTCATAGAACCAAAATATGACATTTGTTAGTCAACAATTTTATCATTGAGTACGAGGGAACCAAAGGAATTACAATAACAAGTTCAAACAACCTACATTTTCGTCATAAGGTCAAGGCTTTGCTTAAACAAATCACAGTAGTAAAAAAATATGGCATCTTAGGTGCAAAACCTTGTATAACATCTAACAAGCCTTTCTTTAAAAAAGATAAAGACAATCAAGTAGTTTGCTAGATTTCTCAAAAGTCAAGACACACTACATTGAATTGTTGCCAGATTTTACCAGACTGACATGTTTTTCCAAGCTTCCCATGCCTTTGCAACATTCACTATCTCAAATTTTCAAGATGAAGCTTGGGACCTAGACACTGGTGGATCCTCCTATATAACTACCCATCCTGGTAAGCTACATAATGTTGTTTCATATAAAAGACCAAATAAAATCATGGTAGGAAATGGACATGCTTTAGATATTTCACACATTGGTTCTACATCTATTAATATTAATAACTCTAATGTAAAATTAAATAATGTTTTGGTTGTGCCAAAGATAATGAAAAATTTAGTTTCTATGAGTCAGCTAACTACTAATTGTCTATATATTTTCAAATTCTCATATGATGGTTTTGTGATAAAGGACAAGGAGAAAGCATAACATAGCAACATGACTTAGAAATGGTGGATTGTACAACTCGCAACTTGAAAATTCAATAGCTTTCTTCTTAAACAGATCTCATGTTGCTTTAGACATAACATGGTATGTAAGATTATGGCATCCTTAAATGCTTGTAAGTAAAATTTTAAAGATACAAAGTCTTATTTCTAATATAATAATTTCAGTAATACACATATATGCAATAACTATCAAATGAAAAAATCATGTACTCTTTTTTCTAATTAATGATGATTTTTGCAAAAAACCAATTTTTATCATTCATTGTGATTTATGAGGCAAAACACTTCTTTTATCTCATCAAGGCTTTCAATATTATGTTATTTTTATTGATGAATGCACAAGATTTGCTTGGTATTTCCATTAAAACAAAAATTTGACTTTTTGCAATGTTTTATTGAGTTTCATAAATATGTATAGAATTAGTTTGACAAGGTGATCAAAATTTTCCAATTAGATGGAGGAGGAGAATTTAAAGACTAAATTCAATGCCTACTTATCTAACCATAGAATTAAGTATCAGATATATTACATTGATACACCAGAATATAATGGTCTTGTAAAAAGGAAACATAGAAATATCACTAAAATAGGTTTCACAATGATGTTTCATGGCAATATTCCTAAGTTGTTTAGCAATGAAGCATTTGGAACAGTTGTGTGGTTGATCAACAGACAACCTCATGAGTTTTATAGTGTGACAGTCCTTATAAAATACTAGTCAGAAAACAACCTGACTACTCGTATCTCAAAATTTTTGACTATAAATGTTTTCCATACCTTCGAAATTTTGCCAAAACAAAGTTGGATCCAAGATATCTACCTTGTGTGTTTCTTGGTTATACTGAAGTATATAAGGGATATAAATGCTACCATCCACCATCAAGGCATATGTATGTTTCTTGTCATGTGATCTTTGATGAAAAATCAAATCCTTTTTGTGAAACAAAAGGTTTGTCAACTCCACCTCCAAAACAAATCCAAAACCTTCTTCCAAGTATTATTGAATCAAAATCCTTACTAAATCAAAATCCTTTACTTATTTGTGAGCATATTTCTGTTAACTCAAAATTTCTATTTGGAAATGAATCTATTCTTGAGAACTTTTTGCTAGTTCGTGAACCCGTAATTGAAATCACAAGCCCTTTGCCTGACAATGACTAAATTTCTAAAAATCCACAACAACACATAACATCATTCCCTATCGATTTTATAGAGCTTTCAAAGGAATTTGATTTACCATTTCCTTAGTCTTAAACTCTTTCAACCATCATGGCACCAAATATCAATTCTCCTTCCTCGCCTACATTTCAATTCAACAATCAACACATGATTACAAGAAGCAATAGTAGTCACCTTGCTCAACCTCTATAGCACTCTGCACCTTTATCTCAACCTTAATCTCAATCCAAAACAATAGCCACAAGATTTAAAAATGGTATTGTTAAACCAAAACCCAAATATACATCACTAGCTTGTGCACTCTTAACACAAATACCCCTAAAACCCAAAACCATAAAGGCAACTCTTTAACACCTAGGATGATTACAAGCTATGAAAAAAAAGCTTACTACACTTCATGAGAATGACACTTGGGACTTTGTTCCAAGAACTATAGACATGAATGTTATTGGCTATAAGTGGGCAGGCAAAACTAAACTTAAAGCATATGGTTCCTTAGAGAGATTGAAAGTTCATCTTGTTGTTGAAGGATATTCTCGAGGACAAGGCCTAGATTTTGCAAAGACCTTCTCCCTAGTTGTCAAACTTACCACTATTTGTATTGTCTTCATTATTCCTTTAGCCAATAATTAGAGTATCAAGTAACTCGATGTGAAGAATACTTTCTTCCATGGTTACCTTTCAAAACCTATTTACATTGAACAATCTCCTGCGTAGACAAACCATGCCTACAAGCTCAAGAAATCTTTATATGGCCTCAAACAAGCTCCTTGTGCCTAGTTGGATCATTTCAACTTTTTTTTTTATTGGTTTTAATTGCAACATAGCGGATTCTTCTCTTATTGTTAGAAAAAATTTGCATGGCATTATATATTTACTTGTATATGTAGATGATATCATTATAACTGGTAGTGATCTGCATATGTTGATGACTTTATTCATGAAATCAGAAATGAATTCTTTATGAAAGATCTTGGTTACATTCATTACTTTCTCGGTATTGAGGTAAATAAATTTTCTCAAAGTCTTCTTCTTAATCAAGTTAGATATGCATTTGAATTACTTGCCAAAGCCGATATAATAGATTGCAAGCCTATTGCTACTCCTTTGCCTTTTAAAATTGAACCCATTTGAACACAACTTTTTTTAGATACAAAACATTAATGAAGTATTTTTGTAAGACCAAAGTACCTTACATGTACAAGACCAAACATAACATATAGTGTGAATTATATATCTCAATTAATGCATTTTCTTACCCAATATCATTTTTAGTTTGTAAAAATGATAATCAGATATGTTAAAGGAACAATCACATATTGTGTCAAATTGTTCTCATGTGATTTACTTTTGTTGTTAGCTTATTTTGATGTAGATTGGGTCGGTTGTTTACTAACAAGAAGATCTACAATAGAGTATTACACATTCTTTTACTGTAGTTGCATTGCTTGGAGCTAAAAAAAAAAAATAGTTTAGTGTAGCCAGATCAATTGCAAAGGTAGAATACAAGGCATTAGCCTCCACGGTTGCTGAATTTGCATGGATATCCTACATTCTCTAAGACCTTGGCTTATTGATAACTCTATGTTATAGAGTTATTTTTTCACTTTTTGAGAATTAAATTGTTTAAGTTCTTAAGATTTAGTTTAGAAATTAAGTATTTTTATTTATTTGTTTAGGTTTAAGTAAATCATGTTCGGTCAATTTAATTTAAGTTATTTTATGTTATTTTGATGATAATTTGCTTTTAGTTTAGTTATTATTAATTAGTTTGTTGTTTTTATAGTTGTGCAATTGAAGAAGGCTTGAATTGCTAAAGAAAAGTGCATAAAAGGTTTATGTTTCTTTTGGACATGTTCCAATATTTTGAGCATAACTCTCATTATAGAACTCCAATTTACATGATTCCTAAGTCAATGAAAAGCTAAGAGACAGAGATACAACTTTCATTTTTTTACTACTTTACCCAGTTCAACCTAAAAAAAGGAGAAAATTGTGTCACAAGTCGATGTAGTGCAACAGACAACATATGGCAAGACAAAACTTTGGGTGCTGTAGCCATGGATGCATGGGTGCCATGGCGCCATGAATTTGAATGTATGGCCAACCAAGTTAGAGAGCTCAGCACTGTGGTGTTGAAGGAGTGGCACCACGAAGTCGACACGATAACTCAAGTTTCAAAAAATTTGAACTTTCAATTTGAGTAAAATTTTGAGCTCTATTTAAAAACCTTTTTAGAGCACTTGAGAACTACAATTAAGATAAGTTTTCCTTGAAGAAAAAGAGCTGTCAAGCAAGCAAGAGAGTTAGGAAAGATTCTTAAAAATTAAAGATTGAAGACTTGACGAATCTTAGTTATCTTTTCTTCTTTAGTTCTCTTTATATTTTCTTTGTTTGGTGTTAATAGTTAAACTTTTTTGGATGATGTTTTTAGTAGTTATGAGGAAATAATTTTCTCATCTAAAATTACAATTGACTCCAACATGTAGTTTGAATTTTTAATACTCTCTTTTGCTTATGATTGATTGTGTTTGAGTTGTTTGTTTCAATCTTGCTCTTAATGCGTCTGATTGATTGGCCACCAATTAAACTGATTTGGTAATCTAAATAGAATTGAGAGAAGGAGTTTAGTGTAAGGCTTAGATGAAATAACATATGTTCAATATCAATTGCATGAGATGAACGATTTGATTTGCATGTGAGGTAGACATATACTTGCATGTCATATGTAGTCAATATTAGAATCTAAGCTTAATGAGTCTTTCTTAATTGCAATTTGCATAGACATATAGTGAATTGATTAAGAGAGATATTTTTATAAGAACCTCGATGGAGACTTTTAAATGCATTAAAATTCTAGGTTAATAACTTAAGCCTATCTAGTAAGTAAAGAGAGAGTAGAAAAGATGCAAATTGTGAGGGGGGATATTGTAATTCTGGGTCCTATTTGGTTGATAAATTATGTTTAAATTGTGATTCTTGTTCTTAGTTTTAGTTTCTTTAATTTTAGTAGTTTTAAAAATTGGTTGTTTGGATAAGATTAAGTTGTGTTAATTTTAGTACTTAGCAAGATTTTAGTGCAATTCCTCATGAGAACTATGCTTTACTTTTTATTATATTACTTGTTAACGATATGTGCACTTGCGTGGTAAATCCGACAACACCTTTGTACATCACAACTAGCTTTCTTTTTATGTGACAACCTTTTTGCCTTTCAAATGATTGTCAATCTCGTTTTGCATATTAGAACCAAACATATCAAAATCAATTACCATTTTGTTAAGAAAAAAATAACCTTGGGATCCATTGTCATAAACTTTGTTCTATCAACTGCCCAAACAACTTTCTTACCAAACCTTTTTCTAGATTTACATTTAAAATCTACGAATCAAACTTGGTCTATGGAAGCCTCCCTTGGCCCTTTTGAAAGAAAGTGTAGAAGTAACTTAGCCTTACCAAGGATTATAAAAATAAGAACACTTGCACAATAGCATTGAATCAAATAAAACATGTGCAAAATCTCAACAAGAAACTTAGCACAAAACTGTTGGCAACTAATCAAGCAGCAATCAATGCAATTTTGAATCCTTGATTTTGTTTCTATGATTTGTTGCTATCGTTTGTTAGCTTTAAAATGATTATAGTTTTGATTATGATAAAATGACCTTAATTTGCTTGAATATTATTTGAGTGATTCTTAACAAATCCTTGAAATGATTTAATTCTCATAAGCTTGTTCTTACATGATAACAAGCTTGTTCATATTAGTTGTGTAAATTCTTGAAGTCATTGAATTTTCACTTGCTTACCAAATGTTTACAAGCTTAAATGACTTAATTGTATCAATGTTAAATTTTCTTGAAAGACTTCTATTTATGATCCTTTTAACATTTATCTTTGAGATGTTGAAGTTGCAAGATAGGTTCTAAAATTGTGAAGTTCATCTCAAAGCATTCAAAGAACCTTAAGGTTATCTCAAGCCAAAAAGTTCATTCTTAACTCAACACTTGATCACAAGGAAGAAGCAAGGAAGAAATAGCTGAATTTAAGTACCAAAATGTCAAGGAATCTTGAAGGAACAAAGCTCCAATTGATCATAGAGTAAGGCAAGTCGATCTTATGGCGATAAATCATGTAAATATGGCTAAGTGCATCTTTTGTACATGCAGTGGTATTTCAAACATAACTCTCACTAAAGAAGTTCAATTGAAGTGATTTCTAAATCATTAGAAAGCTAAGAGATAGGGCTACAATTTTTATATTATCACTTCATCCAATTCAAATAAGATTGAGGTCAAAATTGCATCAAAAAAGGCTAAACTATTGTAGTTTTCAAAAAGAAACAACCATAGTCGACCCTGTAACTACTATAGTCGACTCTTGGGAAGTAAGCATGTAAAATCCAAGCTTTTATGAAGCCATAGTCGACCTTAAGCAAGTGGCAGTCGACTACACCAAGTCAGATCTAAAAAATTCAATCTTTGTGGCAAATAATCGACTAGAGAACTTCCATACTCGACTACAAGTGACCGTTAGACACAAAGTTCAAAAAGAAAATAGCTAGTTTCTTGCTCTAATCACCTCAAATGGCTCCAAGACTCTTTCACCTATAAAAAAGACCATTGGGAAGCATTTCAGGTTAAGGAAGAAGAAAGAAAAAGGGCCAAACTCTTGAAGATCATGGTCTTGAAAAGAAAAGAGAGAAAACCAAGCAAAACCAAGCTTTCTTAAGCTTAAACCTTCTTTGTGTATTCATTCCAATCTTTATATCCTATCTTTATACCCAATGTTAGGAATTCTTCCTCCATTGGACCCACTTAGAAAAATCTACCTTTTAGAGGTACTGTTGCTATCCTTGTAAAAGTTTTAACTTAGTTTTGAAAAGTTAGTGTTTGGGTTTATGGTGATCTTGTTAAAACCATGGGTTTGTGATGAATTCGTTAAAACCATGGGTTATAGCTTGATCTTGTGAAAAAGTTGTTGTAAGGGTTATCGCTTCTCGTTAAAAAGCAAGAATCTTTTTGAGTGGATTGGAAATTCCTTAGTTTGCTAAGGGAGTAGATGTAAGCATTTGAGAAGGCAGAATCGCTATAAATCTTTGTGTCTTCATTTTCATTTTTATCATTGCTTTAAATTATTGCACTTGACTTTGCAAAACTCATTTTACAAATTTATTATGCTTTGATTTATACTTATCACATATTGGGTTGGATCTTTGCTAAATCTTTTTCAACTATCATCACTTGATTATCTCTTATGTGATTTCACTTGAAAAATGTTTTAAGCATCTCAAGATTGATCATTTGCTTTAATTTAGTAGTTTTGATAAAGAATTACATATGGACCAAAACCTTCCTTGGAACTTCCTCTATAAGTTGTGAAAACAATTTACTGGTTAAGGGTCGACTACAAGATTACTAGAGTCAACTACAAGAAGTTCAAATTGCTTTAAAATGAGTTCTTCACAAGCATAGTTGACTAGAAATCTTTTATAGTTGACTACTTCAGTTGCTTCTAGTTTCTCAAGTTTCCGCATTGTGATTTATTGCTATATTTGCCTTAGAAAATCTTTTGTTTTGTTTTTGACACAAGAAAAACTTTTTGGTTGCAAAAAGTCTTGATTTTTATACTTAATTTCAAAAGAAATTTTTAAAGTCTAATTCACCCCCTCTTAGACATTCTTGCCATTTATTCATTGAGCTAACATTTCTAACATTGTTAAAAGACCTTACAAAATCTCTTCAACTTTGGGTTTATATGGAACTTAAATTATTGGATCAATGAGGTCTTTCAAGTTAAGTGCTTTCTTTTTATTCCATTAGCAGAAGTCCACCAAATGATTGGCTTTGTACTACGCGGTCCAATCTTACATGGACCAATCTTAGACTCCAACCAAAATTATTGGATAATATACTTCTATGTTAATGCATACAGGGTTGACCCTTGGGTGAAGCCACCCAAGCAAGGGCTTTAGGCCCCCAATTTAGAGAGGCCCCAATTTTAAGGAAGATTTATAATTTTATAATAATTATAATATAATTAATTATATTAAAAATATATAAAAATTAAAAAATATATAAAAATAAAAAATAATTCATAAAATTATTTGTTCTTTTACTTTTTTTAATTATGTGTCTAATAAATATCAATTTTCTATTACTTATTTCTAGAATGCTATTAATTCTCAATTATATTCTCTTATTTCCAATAAACTAATAGTCATATGTATTTAGTGCTTGTTTGGCCTGACTTTTTTTCAGCTTATTTATCTTTTAAAAGTAAAAGTCAGGTTAAACATAAATTTTGAAAAACTCTTTAAAAAAAGTAGCTTTTATTAAAGAATAAAATTTTGAAAAAAAGAGCTTCAGAAAAAGCTCATGTGAGGAGCTTTTTCTTCTCTTCTTTTAAAAATGCAAGAGAATTTTAATTTTTGTTCCAAAAATATCCTCATCTGTTAAAGATAATTAAAATATTATCCTCTCAAAAAAAGAAATACCCTTTATGATAATTTTAATCAAAATTATAACTTATAAAAAAGAACTTATAAAAAAAAATTTATCAAACAACTTTAGGTTAATTTTAAAAGCTATTATTTTTCATAAGAGCTTTATAATAGCTTTTAAGTTAGAAAAAAGCCAAGTCAAACAGGTTCTTAATCATTTCCAATAGCTATTTTTTTTCTCACTTATTTCTTTTATTTCCAATCAAAGCATTTAATGATTTCCAACAGCTATTTTTTTTCCTATATATAAAACCAATTATTTTTTTCAATGTATAATATCTACTTTTGAAATCTTCCTTTCTCTTTTACTCTTTCTTCCACTAACTTCAATTTTTCTCCAAAGAATACACAAGAAGTCTGTTCTTTTATTATCTTCATAAAGCTGTGAGCCTCATTTGCGGTTTGCAATAAACATTCAACAATTAGGTACTATTGTTCTAATCTTTACAGATTTTTTTATTTTAATTTAAATTTATATTATATTGTTATATTATTTTTATTTTATGTGATAGTTGATTTATTTGAATTAAAAATTTTGATTATTGATTTTATATTAGCCATTTAAAAAATATAAGATAATTATAATAGTTAAATATTTTTAGAATAATGTTAATAATTTCAGTAAGTGTTGCTTTAGGAGAAAGAAGTTTTTCAAAACTAAAATTAATAAAATCTTATTTAAGATCAATAATGTCTCAAGAAAGATTAAATGGATTGGCTATATTATCAATTGAAAAAGAAATATTAGAAGAATTTGATTATAAAAGTTTAATTAAAAATTTTACATCTCAAAAAGCTAGAAGAATAAAATTTTAATAATTTTTTTTAATTTGAATAAAAAAAACATCATTTAAATATTTCGTTTTAAACCTTTGAACTTATTGGACTGCCCTTTAAAATGGTTGAAACTGTAGGCTTAACGTGTTTTTGGGTACCCCACTAGACAAGAATTGGAAAATAAGATAGGTTCTCTTTCAGAGTTACAGCCTGTTATGCAGTAATTGAGTCTCAATGATGCTAATGGCGTGGAAAAGTTTTCCACGAGAAGCGGTCAAGGGACATGCATAGGTGTTCCTAGGAAATTTCTCATTTAATTGATTGACTGGGAAACCTGCTAAACGAATCAAAGATGCATATGGTAGAAACTTTCATGCATTGGTCTATATTCCTTTAAGAATAGATAGCCAACGGTGAAGATAACAGGCAAAAACGGGAGCACCACCCCGAAGCTTAACAAGCCAACGCGCTTAAAGCAGCCCTACGAAAAATAAAACATATGTCCTTTATGAACAAGCCTGTAGTTGGCAATGAACCCAATCAAAACCAAAGAAAGAGAAGCCAAGTCGATTGAAATTGAGAATAGAACACCATAACTTCAAAGATACATCAGACCATGCCATGTTGCACTCTTCTTCAATCCTCAAAGAAAATCCTGAAAATTAAATCACTATTTTGTATGCTTTGTAACACTGATTTGTGAATTCTCTTACTGTATGATCTTAAGGGTAGATTTTTCTTCCTTCAGAGAAGAAAAACGCTTTCGTTCGGTCAGGTGTGGAATTTAAAGATTAATTTTTCAACATGTTGAAAAGTGAAAAGGAGGACTTAGAAAATGCAAGTAGAAGACGATCCAAGTCTTATTGTTTCGACATTTCAACAATTTTTCTTTGACATTTTCTTTTCCTTCTTATTTTTCACGAGCCAATCGGAGTTAATGTTTTGCAAAAGACTTGGAAATGTGAAAAGGAAGACTTAGAAAAAGTTAGTAGAAGACGATCCAAGTGTTAATGTTTTGAAATTTCAACGATTTTTCTTTGATATTTTTTTTTTCCTTCTTATTTTTCCTGAACCAAATTGAGTTAATGTTTTGAAATTTAATGGACCAAATTCCGCGTCTCTCACTTTGAGAGCCACGGCCCTCAAGTATTTTCACTTAAAAATTTGTCTCATATGCCTTTTAGAGCCGCCCTCAAGTGTTCTGTCTTGTGTTGCTCTCCTTGTGTAGTACTCTTTTTTTAACATGAATTTTTTACCATCTTCTAATCCGAATTTGGGAAAGTGATAAACAGAAAAGTTGTAACTCTTCCTTTTAGCTTTCTATTGGTCCAAGAATTATCTCATTTGGGCTCTGGTAGAGAAAATTATTAATCAAGTTATCTTTTAAAATTCTTTAGATGAAATCGTAGTTATTTAGATTAATAAATAGACAAACTGTATTGATGGTAATAGAGACAGCAGATTAATGTAGTAATGTAGTACTGATAGTGATGACTATTAAACAAGCTTTTCAAAAGTTACCAAATCTAAAAGAAAAGTACGCAATCAAATTTTTACTAATTAATCAAAATTAAAACTAAATCATGTTTGTGTTGTGCAAAATCATGGCTGATTTTTAAATATGTCAACAACAACTATCTTTTTGTTTGTTTCATATATTCACTTTCACCAGCTCCAAATTTTCAAAGAAAAAATCATCAATCTTATGTAAAAACTATTAAAAGTGAAACACCACATTGGGCTATTAGGATACGAGCTTTCCGAAAGCTACCAAATCTAAAAGAGAAGTGTACAGTCAAATTTTTTTCTAATCAAAATTCAAAATTCCACAAGAAATAGTCAAGGGACAAGGATAGATGTTTCTAAGATATTTCTCATTTAATTGATTGAAGCACTGGGAAGTTTGCTAAATGAATGAAAGATGCATATGGTAGAAACTTTCATGCATTAGTCAACCAAAATGAAAAGCAATGGAGGACACCAAATTCATGTAAAATTTTTTTTTAACCAAATTAATATAAGGGTTTTGTTAACAGATATCCTAAGAGTGTTCTTTAAAGTTACTATATTAAGTAATTACTTTTTCAATGCATTGAAATTTATAAGATTAACTGTCAACTATCACATTTAATACAGAAATATTATTATGAATAGTAAGTTAACTAATCTTAGCTAGTACCCTCAGGACACTGTTTAGAAAATTCTTATTTATGTAGCACAATGATAACAAAGCCTTCATAATTCAGCATCATATCTTGTTTGAAGCTTCAACACTGGTAGAGTCATGGGTACTGTTCCAATTTGTTTCCTGATCATGTTGCTATTTCTAGAATCTTTTAAACCTAGCTTTTGTGCCAGAAACCACAACATGAGTTGCATTCAAATTGAGAAACAGGCTCTTTTGAGGTTGAAGCAAGATCTCAAAGATCCTTCAAACAGGTTAGCTGCTTGGACCAATGATGGAGATTGTTGCAAATGGGATGGAATCGTCTGCAGCGATGTAACCGGCCATGTTATTCAGCTCCACCTTGGAAGTTCTCAGGATGCTAGTCGTGCAGCGCATGAAAGGTCTAAGTTGGGGGGTAAGTTGAACCCTTCTCTGCTAGATTTGAAGTATTTAACTTACTTGGACCTAAGCAACAACAAGTTCAAAGAAACTCAAATTCCCACTTGGTTTTGGAACTTGTCTTCCTATCTATACTATCTAAATATCTCTCGAAATCAATTCCAAGGTCACATTCCTGATCTACCCACAATGACTAATCCTTCTGTTGTGATAGACCTCAGTTCAAATAACTTCAGAGGTCTATTACCTCGTCTCTCCTCGAATGTGACTGCTATAGATCTTTCTAACAATTCCATGTCAGGATCTATCTCCCATTTCTTGTGCTACAAAGTGAATGAGCCAATGAAGTTGGAAGTTCTCAATCTTGGGAATAATCTGTTATCAGGAGAAATACCTGACTGTTGGAAGAAGTGGCCAAGGTTGGTGGGGATAAAATTTTGTGACAACAATTTTAGTGGTAAGATTCCCAGTTCCATCGGAAGTTTAACTTCTCTTCAATCATTACACCTACGAAAAAACAGTCTAGTTGGTGAAGTACCCTCCTCTATAAAAAATTGCCGTGAATTGCTTACTGTTGACTTTGGTGCTAATCGGTTGTCTGGACATATACCCCCATGGATGGGAGGAAGGCTCTCAAAATTAATTATCCTCACCCTTCACACGAACAAGTTTAATGGCAATATACCTAAAGAACTTTGTGTCCTATCATCTCTTCAAATTCTAGACCTTTCCCATAACAATTTTACAGGTAATATACCAAGCTGTGTCAACAATCTCAGTGCCATGGTCTCAAGAAATAATTCCGATGAGTAGATATTTTACAGAACTTCTAAGGGAAGTTTTTTTGAGGATATATTAGTTGTGATGAAAGGAAGGGTGGTGGAGTATAGCAATACGCTTAAACTAGTTAAAACTGTGGACCTTTCGGACAACAATTTATCAGGTGAGATTCCCAAGGAGGTGACAAGTCTTGTAGGCCTACAATCATTGAATTTCTCACATAATCTTCTAGTTGGAAGAATTCCTGACAACATTGGTGCCATGGTATCATTAGAATGTGTTGATTTATCAACAAACCTACTTTCTGGCAAAATCCCTCCAGCTATCTCTCACCTAACCTTCTTGAGTCAGTTGAACTTGTCCTATAACAAGAGAATTACAGGAAAAATCCCAACGAGTACTCAGTTGCAAAGCTTAGATGCATCCAGCTTTCTTGGAACTGAGCTCTTTGGACCACCACTAAGTGAGAATTCGAATGCTGTGACGTTCAGCAGCAGTGCAGGAGAAAAAGAGGAAGGTCGACATGATGTGGACTGGTCCTATCTAAGCATTGAATTGGGATTTTCGTTTGGATTACTTGGTGTGTTAGTCCCTGTTCTGTTCTGCAAGTCATGGAGATTTGTATATTTTCAATTTCTGGATGACATACTACATAACTTATGTGGCATTATTAGTAAATATTTCTAAAAATGTAATAGAAGGTATGTAGTTGAACTAGGAAAACTATCATCCGCTTTAATGTTACTCTTTTTGTATACATAGTTGCAATGAGGTGTTTGTCCCAAAATGAACACATTAACTTTATTAATGTATTGCTTACAAACAATCACAGTGTGTTACAGGAACTGGGTCCAGAGTATAATGCCCAAGCCTCCCAGTACGACACAAATTCAGCAACTTGACAGCAACTTTATCTTGAACATTTTGATCTATTTCTTCCTGAACATGAAAAGCCTCACTTAATGCTACAAACTGTGCCTCGATAAGTTTTACCATATTGTCCTCGCACTCTAGATTACCATCAAAAGATGAAATGACATCAAAAACAGCCCGACGAACATCATGCACCATGAAGTCCTGCATGAATAGTCATCAACATCTTTTTCTGTGTTTGGGAAGTCAGAGAGAGGTCACTAATCGTACAAAAAAGAATAACTTCCATTTTTCTTGTTTAAATTTAAAAATTCCTAAATTTATATATTTATTAACTACTTTATTAGTGCACAGAAAATGCCTCATATCAATCCAAGCACCACTTGATCACTGAGCAAGCCTCATGACAAGTAAGACCCGAGCCAAGCTCTGGGTTCTTGTTCATTATCAGAGCTCTCCATGAGCATGAGTGCTGCATTGTAGAAATAAATTTGGACACTTCATAAACCTAAACACAAATTAAATTTAACAACCATACATTTAGTGTCACTACATTTACTAAGCAAGAAATTTTGTGTCCCTCAAGTAGGCATAAGCATAGGTTCTATCTATTTATAAAATAAATAGCCAAAAGATTTTATTTCCAATTAGAAGCTTTTCACAACATACATGAGGCAATTGTTATAAGGGAAAAACAGCAAAGAGGCAGAGAAGAAAATTTTCAAAACAAATATTTGAGAAAGAGCTAAATGACCCACAAATATGAATAAGCCTGAAAGCACCTAAAAAATAGATCTAGAGGAAGATTCTACCAGAAATTTTTTCAATGTAGCTTACTCCATTGGTCTTGTAGAAAAGTGAAAGAGTTTATCACAATTTTTACTGTTAAAATAGTTTTGTAAGTTATATAAGGGCTTAAATAGTAAAAAAATCTCTAAACTAAATTCATTTATGCAAGAAAGCCCCAATTTATTATTGTACCCAAAAAAACCGCTTATCATTTTATTTGTTTCCACACAAACCCTTAACCATGATGGAAAATTAATAGCAGTCAGACTCAATGTCAGCTGGCATTTCTATCCGTGTCAACTGCTATGTGGCAACATGGACAAAAAATGCCAACTGGCATTAAGTCTGATGTCAGTTAATTTTCCATTAGAATTAAAAGCTTGAGCATATACAAAACAAAGGATAAAAACTTCTTAGGAAAAATAAAAGAATAACGACTTTCTCACATAAATGGATATAATTCAAAGGCTTTTTTTGTATTGAAGCCTAATATAAGGGCCCGTACCTGCGTGTGATCCATTAGATATTGCCTTCTCTGTCTCATCTCCAGCTTAGAGCTACTTGAATGCTCTTCTTTGTGCTCTAAAACTGACACCTTACCCCAATTGGTTGATAATTTTGCCCACTTTGTATACTGGTCACTTAAGTTGGGAATAGCCAAAAAATATTGAGCAAGGTCCTTTAGCCCAATCAAACTGTCTCTAATTGCTCCTGCACATGCAAAAAGAAAACCTGAACTAAAGACAACCTGCTGGATTAAGCAGAGAAGATACTTCAGCTTGACATAGTTGAACTATTACAATTAATTCATAACACAGAAAGAGGGACAAAACGTCATTATCACCCCACCTGTTAATGCTAGCTTGGAGCAGCGCTCTGCATCATGAATGGTAGGAGGCAAAATACCAGGAGTATCCAACAAATAGATATTGGGATGGCTACCAATCTGGGCAGAAGAGTTTAAGTATGAACCACAACATATGCTGCTACAAACACAACTCTGATAGAGTAAAATTAATCTTGGCTAAATAAAAAAAATAAAAAAGACCCTTATGACATTGTCACATACATACCTTCAAGCTGCTGATATCTTTTGTCTCTCCAGGCTGAGGACTCACCAAAGCATGCTTCAATTTACCTTTCTCTAAGAGAAAGAACACGGCATAATTTAGATTTCACCTAGAGGTCATTTAAGCAGGAGAGAAACAACAGAGAAAATTAAATAAGTTAATAAAATTAGCACCCGCAATCACTACACTCCAACAACAAAACAATGTTGGGCCAGAGGATTTGAGAAGGTTAAAGCACCTGCAGCAGTAATCCTCCCAATCTGATGCCAAGAATTAGCAAGTGCTGATTTACCAACATTAGGAATCCCAACTAGCATTACTGTTATGGCGTCACTAAAACGATGATCAGCTTTGTTCAGTTCCCTAACTTGAGCTTGTATAAAGTTAAGCAACTGTAAAAAATGAAGTATTTCAATTGTTAGTATATCTTAACAAGACATAAGGTTACTTTAAGACTTCCTAAGAAGAGATCTAAGCAGGTAGATAGGAGAGTTAAGATACCCCTTTGACACTGTCCTTGTTATGGGAATTGACTCCATAAGAAATGCACTTTTGTTGCTCAAAAAACCTCATCCATTCCTGAAAATTAAAGCAGAACCTCTTAAAACAAATAAAGTCAAATAGGATTGGTAGGCAACACAAGAAACAGTGACGACGGGGATTTTTAATGGAATAAGAACCTTTATTTGGGTTGGGTTTGTGAGGTCCATCTTATTCATGACAACAATTCGCTTCGAAGGAGGACGAGGAGGAACGATTCTCAACAGCTCATACTCAGACGATAAGGGAATCTAAGAGCTTAAAGCAGTCAACAAATTGGTTGAGAAATTTAACTGTACAGAAAAAGCATAAAGACAAATAAAAAAATTATACCCTGGCATCTCTGATCTCAACAATGAGATCGACCAATGAAAGCCGTTGAGCAATGGCACATGTGGCCACAGCCATGTGGGGGCCGTACCATCCTCTGTTTGAGCTTGCTGCTTTCTTCACTACACTCCCTATTTCCCTCGCTAATTTACTTGCGATACTACCCGATGCCATTACAGAACTTCAAAACCCTTTTCATTGTGCTTCATTCTTAACCCACGCAGGAAAATGAACAGAAACAAAAACACCCCAACCGCCAAAAAACAATGCAAATGTAGTATGGAATTATAATAAAGTGTACAAATTAGTATGAAAAAAAAAAACATAATTTACACCCTATATTTTCAAATCAGATATCATCATCTTCATATCTACAACAAGGTGGCAGTTACAGTGGTTATGAAAGGCATAGGGTTACATGAAGGAGGAATTTGATGGGGTTGCTATGAATGAGGGAGTTTATCTGCAAAATGCAGAAACAGAAGCTCCTTAAAATCCACTCTATATACCTTTACTTTCATACTAAATAAAATGCACACATTGAATCAAAATATAATAAAGATATTCATCAAATATGCCCAACTAAGCAGCAGAGAGTTACAAAAAATGTCTACATTAAACCATCTAATGAACCAGGTCAAAAGGAAAAGAAAATTTTTAAAAAATATATATAGATTTTATAGTAACTCAAAGGAAAGGAAAAGAAAACAAAATAAATAGATAAATTAAGAACAAAGCCTGTTTGGTTACCAAGAAAATTGAAACAAAAATGAGAGAAATAGTAAAATACCCATCACAAAATACTCTTGCTTCAAAATCTGCAAAAGATATAATTTACATTAACACGTGGTTATAACTAGAAGATTCAAAACACAAGCCAAGAAATTTGAAATACAATTAGATAATCGAGATATTTAAACAGGAATAGAAAATTAAAAAAAAATACAAGATGAACCGAGAGATAACTTCCGTTTGGTTACTGGGAAATTTGAACGAAAACTGAAATGAGTTCCATTCGCTGCTGAGAAAAAAACAAAAATTGATCCAGGTCTACAAAGTTTGATCGATCGATTGGTAGATGGAGGTGTTATGGTTGCAGTGAAGAGCCGTTTCAAAAATTTTGGCATTTTAAGTTTAAGCACGTGTCCTTTTAACCGTATCAAATTAAACCCCTCGAAGTCTTATCTTTCACTGTAGAAGCCCTTATTTGAACGGAATCGGTCACGTGACTTGGACTTCCGTTAACTCCTTAACACGCTGGCATTCATTAGTCATGTAGATGGCATGCGTTTATTAGCTGACGTGTGCAAAACTATGCATATAATTAAGGGGAAAATAGAAAAATTAAGGATCTATGGACGTAAAATATTTTTTGAAAAATATTTTCAAGACTTTTACTTGTTTGAAAGATAAAAAATTATTTTATATGTAAAAAATTTTATACGTCAATAAAAAAAAACCTATTAACCACATAAAATGTCTTACGCTTTAAAAAACATTAAGACATTTTTCAAAGAACTGAAAAAACACTTTTATATTAAATCTAGTAGTATAATTTTGATAAATATTAATATTTAACTTAAAATATTAAAAAATATTAATATTTAATTTAAAATATTAAAAAATATTAGTATTTAGTTAAAATTTTTAACTTAAAATAATAATATTTAAATTATTCAATACTATTAAAATATTTAAAAAATATTTTTTTAATAAAATCATTCAATGAAATTAAAATTTTTTTTTATAAATTGAATAAATCTGACTAATAATTATAGTAAAAAATATTTCAATGATAATCACTTAATGAATACACATTTATAAATATAAGTTTTGGATGTTGATAAATATTGATATTATTAAAGTGTTATGGTAAAAAAAATGATAAGATGAAAGATTTTTTAAAAATTAGAGTTTACATATGTCATTAAATGCTTTGAAAAATATTATTATTTATTTTGTCAATTTTCATTTCCATTCTTAATTGTAATCCAAAATTAGTGAAAACCAAATGCACATTTTTTTTATAATCAACTCTTATTTATCACCCAACTAACTCCACTAGTGAAAGTGGAAAATAGTTTTCACAGAATGATGCAAACAATAGAAAATGTTTTCAACAGTTTATTCAAATAATAAAAAATATTAAATTTTCTTGCAAATTTACACAGAAAAAATTTTCCTTCAACAAGTTATTTTCCTGTTATCAAACAAACCTTAATTTAATTTTTAAAAAAATACTATTTTTGTTTGAGCTTTGTCATTTTTCCTCAATTTTCTTTTACATTTTCCGGTGGGGTAATAATGACTCTTTGTCCCTCTTTCAGTGCCATGAATTAATTGTGATAGTTCAACTGTATCAAAGCTTAAATATCTCCTCTGCTTAATCCAGCAGGTTGTCTTTAGTTCAAGTTTTCTTCTAGCATGTGCAGGAGCAATTAGGGACAGTTTGATTGGGCTAAAGGAGCTTGCTCAAGTTCTAGCAATGTCCTAGGATATACAGTTCAATATTTTAAGATTAATACTTTTTTATACATTAGCGATAGAATTTACATTAAAATTTCACAAGCGTGTTTATATGCTCAAGATATATATTAAATCAAGTATGATAACTACCTAATTTGAAATTTATTTTTTTTAATTATCACAATTAAATAGACATATAACAAGTGTGTGCATATATATATATATATATATATACACACACCAAGTTACTTTTAAAATATTTTAAAATCATATCAAAACATTTGTTTCAATGATAAGTGAATGTATAATATACTTTTACTCAACAAATTTAATTTAAATTTCTCTTTCTTAAATAAATAAAAAAAGAAAATTTTTCAGAGCCAACATACGTATTAGATAATAATATGCCATCAAATTTTAAACACTTTCATAAAACTTACAACTTTTAAGTTAGGAAGTGTTAACCCTATAAAAATTTATGATAATTGAATCATGAGCTTAACGTATCTGATCATTATGTTAATCTTCTTCTATTTACGTCCACGTCACTTCCTTTCTTCATAATAAATCCACCAACAATCTTCAGCCAATCAGATTAATGCAAATACCCCATGAAAACAAGAATGGAAAACCAAAAGAGAATGTAATTTAGTAAATTCAGTCAAGCATCATCCTCAAAGTCCTATAGCATAAAAACTGGCTCCAAAAACTGTAATTTACTTTACCAAAAACTAACGTTCTGACAAGGCAATTAGCCCATATCTTAGAAGAAACAAATGTCGTATATGCAGTAACGTGCACACTGAGTAACAAGTACATAACAAAAAATTGAGCCCTCCCTCACAAAAACTAGATATCAGATTTACTAACATTTTATATGTCACTATTCTGGATGTCTATCAACAATACAAGTATATATAGCCAAATATTCTTGACTATATTTGAATTTTCTTTTTTCCACTTCTAAAACTACTGCTCACGTTGTTTCCTAAAGGTTTTTTTCACATTGCTTGCAAGAGTCTACTGATGTTTGGAAGGAACAACGTTGGCCTTTCCTGCTCATGGGCAGTAAGTTTTGCACACTCAAGGTACTTTTCATCATATTTATGTTGTGCCTTCAAAAATCAGTTTCCTGTTTTGTACATGGTGATTTTACCATATTAATTAATGAAGGAGGAACCCCAGTTTTTGGTAGACAATATATGTTTCTAAACTGAACATATGTGTCATTTACAGAAACTCTGAAGTAATCGTGCTAAGAATACGGTTGTAAGTTGTAAAATGCAGAGATAGATTGTGGCTGTAGTTTCTATGTATAGCTTTTGAATGAATTAGTTGATCTTTTAACTTGTGAGATTTTTGTTTCTTGCTTTTCTTCTCCGTATTAAAGTGTTTGCCGCAGTGCAAGAGGTTTGAAAGCCTGTATGTGTTTTACATAATCATTTAGTGTGCAAGTAAGATGCCATATGCATAATGGGTACAATAATTGAATTAGTCTTGTACTAGAATAGCTAAAAATTAGATTCAACTGATGGAGGTAGATGTAGTTTTTTTTGAAAAATGAATTTTATTCCATAAAAGCTGTACTGCCATGAGGAGTCTCAAAATTGAAAACTCCTGTTAGCATAACAGTATCTTGGAAATATCCTGTCCTGTACAATTACAAAAGTAGTAGCATCTCGTAGAGTACTTATCAGTATTTCAACTCACACATTCTCACATACATGTACTATTCTGAGACAAAAGCCCGTACTCAAAATCAAAATCTAGCAAAATTCAAGCAGAGTGAAGGCCGAGGATAGACGTCTACGACCTAGACCAAAACATTCCCCATTCGAATATAGGAATTATTCTAGTCGAAACACCGCGAGTCTATCATGGTAGGCAACACATAAGCCGCACCACCAAGCCTTCAACAGCAGATAACCCTATTACTTCCTTGATATTCTGCCCTTCTGCATCCCATAAACAGCCATGGACCTGATTTCTTGCAATCTTCCAAAGTTCCTCCACCACATTTCTAGTCCAATTCAACTGAACAGGGGATCTCTGATCACTTAAGCTCTTTTCCTTCTTTTTTTTTTTTTTTACCAAACCAGGGAAGCAAGGCAAAAACATAGGCCCCCGTTTCCAGTGGAAAACTTCTTAGCAAAACCAGCACACCAACCAATCAAGAACCACAATCTCCGCTTCTTTCATTCATTTATCAAACTCCCATACCTGCACACATCAGCTACTAAACTCCAACTCTTCACTTCTCAGCCATCATGTTAGTCTTTGATCATCAAAAATCTCTCTAGCTCACTATTCTTGATAACAGTTGCCTCTCACAGCTTATTTGAAGTTCAACATCTCGGATCAAATCCCCCATAAACTCAAGGCACACCATCCAAAGCAAACCGTGAGACTCAAGCAGGGGAACCACCATACTTGATGGCTCAACCCTTGTCTTAGGCTACTCAAAATGAACTAGCTTGATTCTCTCAGTAAACACAAAAAACATTAGAAACACAATCACTTTATGAGATTGGTACAGACAAAGATACGTTCTCATATATCCCCATCCGTCCCACCTCTCTTTTGATGAACTTTTTCTCTTTTCTTTTCTTTCTTTTTTTCTCTTTCTCTTTTTTTTTTCATTTTTCCTTTTCCTTTTCTATTATTTTTCTCTTCTTCTTTTTTTTCCTTTCCTTTTTCCACTTTCTTTCCTTCAATTTGGTCATAACAGATTTTCGTAACCCTATCCCTCTATCTTCTTGTTGACACAGTGTTTAAAAACCTTAAAACGTCTACCTTACTCTCAATCTCCCCCTCTAGAAACCTAAGACCAAAATCTAAACAAATTCCAATAACTAACTAATCCCACCTAGATAGAATCAAAATATGAAAACACTATCTCCAAAGCAGTAACATTTCTCCTAATCCCTCTCTCCCTATTTCCCCACAGCGACAAATCAAAGGACTCTTATTTCCTTTCAAGACCTTGTAAGAACCCTCCATGATACGCAGACACGCACAAACCCAAGTGGGAGGGAAATCAACCCCAAAAAACCACTCACTATCCCTACCAACAGACTCTCCCACAATGAACTCAACCCTCACCCTCCCTCGCCCCCAAACTTTTGAGAAAAAAGGAGACCTTTTTAACTTTACCCTGAGCCAATTGCAACTTCTCCTTTTCTCTCTCTTTTTACTTATTTATTTTATTTTTTCGCATCTTTATCCTTTCCTTCTTTTTCCATTTTTCCTTTCCTCTCTCTTCTTTCCTCTTTTTTCTTTTTTTTTTCTTTATTATTTTTACCACTATATTGTCTTTTTTCCAAGCTCTTTTCTTTTTTTTTTCTCTCAAGCTCTTACGCCACACTATTCCATGGGATCCATTACCAAAACTGGAAAACTCTCCTAGTACCTGCCTCCAAATGATAAGCCTCCTTTTCCCAAGACTGGCTCCAGATGAAAAATCTCCTCTACTCTGCCAAAGAAAAAGTTGGCTCCTTTCTTCCTTTCCAACTACTTTATTCATAGCAGGCCAGCATCTCCTCTTCCCTCATAACTCCTGACTTTGCCAACTCATTGACCATACTGTTACTTTCCCTGCTGATTTTAATGACTTTGAACTCACCAATTTTTTTCTTAATCCCTTCCAAAATCAACAACTCCCTTCTTAAATTCCATGGCACTTTTTTAGGGTTGTGGAACCAACTCACTGCATTACTTAAATCGCTCTCCACTATTAACGAGTGACTCCTCACTCATCTAAAAGCCCCAAAAATCTTGAAGGCCTCTCTAATTGCTAGAACCTCAGCTGTGTTTGCATCCGTTATTCCAATAGATTTCGAGAACATCACTTTAATAGCCCCCCCTTCATCCCTTAGGACCCCTTCTATAGCTGCTTGCCCCGACGTACCCCTTGCCGCATCATCAACATTAAATTTGAGGAACTCCTTCTCTAGCTGTTGCCACTTCATTTTTTCTTTCTTGTTCTGATTTCTAGTTCTAGCTTTATCAAGATCAAAGTTCCTAGGTGATTCAACTGTTTAATGGCATTCATTTGGCCATCTAGCTTTTGCCCACCACGCGACTCTAGTTATTACCAAGTTTAAACATTGCTCTGCATCTCAAACCTTAACTTGGAAGACTATTTCATTTCTCATTAACCAAATAGTCCAAATAATGGCGAAAAAAGCTAGATTCTAGGTTTTCTTATCCTCAGATATGATTAGCTCACTCCAGCCAAGGAAGAAGAAATACGTCTTATAGTGTATTGCCCATTGTATACCCCATCTCCGCCCCCATCCAGTCCATATTTTTCAACTTTCTTTGCATTCAAAGAAGAGATGATCAATTGTTTCCTCCCTCTCTCGGCACAGCATACAAAGAGCTAAGTTTTCTCTCAATAACCCTCTCTTCACCAGTTTCGCTTTCACCGCTACCCTGCCCCTGATTACCCTCAAACAGAAGATTTTAACTTTCAAAGGAGCAGCTCCAGACCATACCTTTTTCCAGATATCATTTGAGGTAGATGTAGTTAACTCTTTTAATTAATTAACAATCTTTGTTTTGGCATCTAGAAGATAGAGCCATGAGATTGGTATTACACAAAATAGAGTTTGATTCCCTACTTTGACAACTTTCTAATTTTTGTCGTTTTAAAATTGATTATAAATATATTAGGATAATTCCAATTTCCAAACCTTTTTTTTTGGAAGTAAAAATGCTGAAATAAGGTTTCAAAATTACGAGGAAGATGTTAATGAGTGGTTATGAAAAGGGAAATTAACAAGTGTCTTAGTTGGTAGGGAAAGTTAAAGTTTTCCCAAGCACAAAATGAAAAAGTGAAAGCTCTATGAAAAATTAGATGCATTTCGACAAGACAACAATTAAACAAGAAACAAGGCAGAAGATAAGGCAAACATTTCAACAGAAATAAGAGGCAGCGTGGGTCGCACTTACACTTCAGATTGAACAGCAAGGCAGCAAGAGGAAGCGTGGGTCAGCCAGCACACCGAAAGTCACCAAGATTCACCAGAGGACAGTAAGGGGCAACAAGGATTTGTGAGCGACAAGGTTTTGCGAGCAGAGGGATTCTGAAAAATTGAAAATTTGGGGAAAATGGTGCTACAAGGCTTGGTTAATTAGGATTTGTTTCTGCTTTAAATTAAAAAAAAAAGGAGTTTTGGATTTCAAACCAAGAAATTGTTGGCAGAGTTGGTAAAAGTTTGGTGTATTTTCATCCACAATATATGAGATAGAGACATACT